>NC_082654.1:73352797-73647258 GCF_028023285.1 Balaenoptera ricei
TTCTCCTGGCAAATTCCATTCTAATTTACAACCTAGGACAATGACTTCCAGAAAGGCTCTGCTGCCCTAGTACCCGGATTGGGGAATGGAGAAATGCTACCTCCTTGTGGCCGTTTCCCACAACAGCAGCTTGAACCCACTGCAAAAGGTCACTAAATTTTCACCAACTTGCAGTTCTGTAAATGACACCTGCCCCTCCAGAAAATTTCTGGGGTCAAAAATCGACCAAAAAATTCAAAAGAGGCAACCTTCGAAGAAGACAATTCAAGAGCTATATTGTACTCACGGTTTTTTCTTTTAAGAGGAAAGAAAAAGGCGTAGGAATATGATGAAATGTAAAAAATTTAATGACATGCATACCCATATTACAAAAACCTATCAGCTCACAGCAGTCAGAATGGCCATTAGGAAAAATGCTGCAAAAAATAAACGGTGAAGGGAGTGTGGAGAAATGCGTACCCTCGGTTGTAAGGGGGGGGCATGTAAAGAGCCGCTAATGAAAACACAGTGTAGGTGCTTTGAAAGGGAAACATTGAGCTACCAGTCAATCAATCACAACCACTGCTTGGCCTATCACCTGAGAAAATGAGAATCAAAAGTCACAGGCTGGCAAACCTGTACGCCAGCAAGATTTACCATAGCCAGCACTTGGAAGCAATGAAAAATGTCATCAACTGAGGAATGCACAAGAAGAAGTGGTCCACGTACACAATGGAATATTACTCTAATAATAAATTATAAATTAAATTTAAAAACAAACAAAAGCAAGGAGACATCAACATTGTGGGTTTATCCGGGCACATTGCACTCTAATTTATAACCGAAGAAACACCACTGGCCGGTAGGTCTGTTTCCCTAGTACCAAGCAAGGGGGAACGTAGAAAGGCTGCCGCTCTCTGGCCGTTACCTGCAAAAGGCAGGTTTAAAGCCTGAGCTAATGGTCACTTCATATGAACAAGTACTGCAGGGCTGTAAATGAAAACCTGCCCTCAAAGTGTCTTGAGGGAGATGATGGCCAAAATATTTCAAATGGTGACACATACTTTAAGAAAACACTTTGAAGAAATAAGCTCTAATCACAGCCGGGAATATAAAAAAGGACATGCCTAAAGCTCAATTTCAACGCATTATGAGACACATGCAATTCAACCACAAAGAGGTATCAGCTCACACCACTCAGAATAACCATCAAGCAAAAACTACAAAGAATAAATCCTGAAGGTGCTGGGAAGAAATACATACCCTCCCCTTTAAGTGGACGTAACCTGGAAAGAGACACTAAGGAGAACAGAAGAGAGGTGCCTTTTAATGGTAAACATTGAGCTACCATATGATCCAGCAGACCTATTCCTGGACCTAATAAACTAAGAAGACAGAATTGGAAGGACACAGGCACGCAAATCTGCATTGCATAGTATTACAATAGCCAAGATATGGAAGTAACCAAAGAGTCCACCGACAGATGGGTGGACAAAGAAGAACTGCTACCTTTACAGATGGAATATGAGCTAGTGAAAAAAATGAAAACAATGCCATTTCCAGCACCATAGATGAGTCTAGAAGTAATCACGCAACTTGGAGTAAGTGAGAAATGCGAACAACACATATCCTATCATATCACATATAGGTGGTACCTAAAAAATGATACAAACAAAGATATTTCCACAGAGAAACACTATCATAGATTCATTAAAAATCTTATGGTTCACCAAATGGACAGGTGTGAGGATTGGATACATTACCATATTGAGGTTAACAGAGAGCTACAAACACATGTGAAATATAGAATCACCAAAGACCTACGCAATACCAAGAGAAGACTACTCAACATTGTGTCATAACCTACATGGGAAAAGGATCCGAAGAAGAATAGATATATGTATATGTGTGAAAGAACCACATCTTGCACACCTAGAACAAACAAAACATTGTAATCAAGTTTGCTGTGAGAAAAAATAAAAATTAAGTTAAAAATACCAACAAGAAGTAAGGAGACATAAACTTAAAGGGCTTTTTCCTCGCACATTCCATTCTAATTTACAACCTAGAACACCACTTCCAGTAAGGCTCTGTTGCCCTAGTAACCAGATTTGGTAAAGGAGAAATGCTGCCGCCTTGTGGCCGATTCCCGCAAGAGCAGCTTTTAACCCACAGCTAATGGTCACTTACCATTCACAAGGACGCAGGGCTGTAAAGGACACCTGCCCTCAAAATTGTGCTGAGGTAGGGAATGGATAAAAAAATTCAAAACAGGCAAAATGTTCACGAAGATAGTATGAAGAGGTAAGTTTTACTCACTCTCTTTTTAAAGAAAGGAAAATGGATAAAAGCTCAGCCTCAGGAAGAATTAGACTCATGCAATCTAATCTACAAAAAGTTTTCAACTCACACCAGTCGACTGACCATTGGCAAAAAGTCTACAAACAATAAATGCTGAAGAGGTTTTAGAGAACTCTGTACCCTCTAGCTGCTGGTGAGATGTAAAAGGGTTAAACGCTAATAATGAGAACAGAAAGGAGCTGCGTTGAAAAGGAAAAATTGAGGTACCATTCAATCCAGCAGGCGCACCAAAGGGCCTGTCACCTGAGAAGACCAGAATGGAGAAGACCCGGGCTGCAAAAGCTGCACTGCAGCCTAATTCACAATAGACAAGACAGTGAGGCAACCAAAAGGTCCATCAACAGATGAAAGGATAAAGAAGAAGTGGTCCATGTACACAATGAATACTAGCCATGGAAAACAATGAAACACTGCTCTTTGAGGCACCATAGATGATCTTGGAGATAATCACAGAACATGAGGTAAGTCGGAAAGCAAAAGTCCTATATCCTATGATATCACTTATAGGCGTTATCTAATAACTGACACAAATGAACATATTTCCACAGAGAAAGTCAATCACAGACTTACTAAAAAAAACTATGCTTATCTAAAAGGAAAGGTGGGGGGAATGGATACATGAAGATTAGCGTTACCATATGTATACAAATACATATTATATACATATATCAAAAAGACCGACCATATAGCAAGGAAGGATTACAGAACACTCTGTAATAATTTACACGGGAAGAGGATCTCTACATAAATAGGTATATAGAGTATGTAGATGAACCAGAGTGTGTACACCTTGGACAAGCAACCTTCTAACCTTTACCCCAATTGAAAAAATTAAAACAACGAACTAGGAGTAGTGAGACATAAACTTATGGGGGGTTTTCCTGGCGCATTCCATCCAAATTGAAAACCTAGGCAGACAACTTCCAGAACGGCTCTGCTGCCCTAGTACCCAGATTTGGGAATCGAGAAATGCTGCATCCTTGTGGCCGTTTCCCACAACAGCAGCTTTGAACCCACTGCAAAAGGTCACTAATTATTCACCAATTGCAGGTCTGTAAATGACACCGGCCCTCCAAAAAATACTGAGGTCGAAAATCGAACAAAAAATTCTAGAGTGCAACCTTCCAAAAAGAACATTTGAAGAGGTATATTATACTCACACTTTTTTTTCTTTTTTCTTTTAACAGAAAAGAAAAAGGCGTGGAAAAATGATGAATTGTAGGAATTTTTACAGACATGTAAACCCAAATTACAAAAACCGGTCAGCTCACACCAGTCAGAATGGCCATCAACAAAAATGCTGCAAACAAGAAATGCTGACGTGATTGTGGAGAAATGCGTACCCTCGATTCTAAGGGGGACGTGGTAAGAGCCACTAATGAAAGCACAATTGAGGTGCCTTGAAAAGGTAAACGTTGAGCTACCATACCAGTCAATCAATCATACCCACTGCTGGGTCTATCACCTGAGAAAAGGAAAATCAAAAATCACAGGCTGGCAATCCTGCACTCCAGCAATATTTACCATAGGCAACACTTGGAAGCAACGAAAATGTCCATCAACAGAGGAATGCACCAAGAAGAAGTGGTCCATGTACACAATGGAATATTAGCCATGGAAAACATTGAAGCACTGCTCTTTGAGGCACCATAGATGAGCCTGGAGATAATCACAAAACATGAAGTAGGTCGGAAAGCAAAAGACCTATATCCTATATTATCACTTATGGCATTATCTAATAACTGGCACAGATGAACATATTTCCAAAGAGAAAGACACTCACAGGCTTAGAAAACAAACTATGCTCATCTGAAAGGAAAGGAGGGGGGAAATTGAGAAATGAAGATTAGTGTTACTATACATATACAAATACATATTATATACATGTATCAAAAAGACCGAACATATAGCAAGGGAGGTCGACGGAACACTGTAATATTTTACATGGGAAGAGGATCTGTACATTAATAGACATACATAATGTACAAATGAACCAGATTGTGTACACCCAGGACAAACAATATTCTAAACTTTACCCAGATTAAAACACTTTTAAAAACCAAGAAGAAGTAATGAGACATAAACTTATGGGGATTTCTCCTGGCAAATTCCATTCTAATTTACAACCTAGGACAATGACTTCCAGAAAGGCTCTGCTGCCCTAGTACCCAGATTGGGGAATGGAGAAATGCTACCTCCTTGTGGCCGTTTCCCACAACAGCAGCTTTGAACCCACTGCAAAAGGTCACTAAATTTTCACCAACTTGCAGTTCTGTAAATGACACCTGCCCTCCAGAAAATTTCTGGGGTCAAAAATCGACCAAAAAATTCAAAAGAGGGCAACCTTCGAAGAAGACAATTTCAAGAGCTATATTGTACTCACGGTTTTTTCTTTTAAGAGGAAAGAAAAAGGCGTAGGAATATGATGAAATGTAAAAAATTTAATGACATGCATACCCATATTACAAAAACCTATCAGCTCACAGCAGTCAGAATGGCCATTAGGAAAAATGCTGCAAAAAATAAACGGTGAAGGGAGTGTGGAGAAATGCGTACCCTCGGTTGTAAGGGGGGGGGGCATGTAAAGAGCCGCTAATGAAAACACAGTGTAGGTGCTTTGAAAAGGGAAACATTGAGCTACCAGTCAATCAATCACAACCACTGCTTGGCCTATCACCTGAGAAAATGAGAATCAAAAAGTCACAGGCTGGCAAACCTGTACGCCAGCAAGATTTACCATAGCCAGCACTTGGAAGCAATGAAAATGTCCATCAACTGAGGAATGCACCAAGAAGAAGTGGTCCACGTACACAATGGAATATTACTCTAATAATAAATATAAATTAAATTTAAAAACAAACAAAAGCAAGGAGACATCAACATTTGTGGGTTTATCCGGGCACATTGCACTCTAATTTATAACCGAAGAACACCACTGGCCGGTAGGTCTGTTTCCCTAGTACCAGCAAGGGGAACGTAGAAAGGCTGCCGCTCTCTGGCCGTTACCTGCAAAAGCAGGTTTAAAGCCTGAGCTAATGGTCACTTCATATGAACAAGTACTGCAGGGCTGTAAATGAAACCTGCCCTCAAAGTGTCTTGAGGGAGATGATGGCCAAAATATTTCAAATGGTGACACATACTTTAAGAAAACACTTTGAAGAAATAAGCTCTAATCACAGCCGGGAATATAAAAAAAGGACATGCCTTAAAGCTCAATTTCAACGCATTATGAGACACATGCAAATTCAACCACAAAGAGGTATCAGCTCACACCACTCAGAATAACCATCAGCAAAAACTACAAAGAATAAATCCTGAAGGTGCTGGGAAGAAATACATACCCTCCCCTTTAAGTGGGACGTAACCTGGAAAGAGACACTAAGGAGAACAGAAGAGAGGTGCCTTTAAATGGTAAACATTGAGCTACCATATGATCCAGCAGACCTATTCCTGGACCTATAAACTAAGAAGACAGAATTGGAAGGACACAGGCACGCAAATCTGCATTGCATAGTATTACAATAGCCAAGATATGGAAGTAACCAAAGAGTCCACCGACAGATGGGTGGACAAAGAAGAACTGCTACCTGTACAGATGGAATATGAGCTAGTGAAAAAAATGAAACAATGCCATTTCCAGCACCATAGATGAGTCTAGAAGTAATCACGCAACTTGGAGTAAGTGAGAAAGCGAACAACACATATCCTATCATATCACATATAGGTGGTACCTAAAAAATGATACAAACAAAGATATTTCCACAGAGAAACACTATCATAGATTCATTAAAAATCTTATGGTTCACCAAATGGACAGGTGTGAGGATTGGATACATTACCATATTGAGGTTAACAGAGAGCTACAAACACATGTGAAATATAGAATCACCAAAGACCTACGCAATACCAAGAGAAGACTACTCAACATTGTGTCATAACCTACATGGGAAAAGGATCCGAAGAAGAATAGATATATGTATATGTGTGAAAGAACCACATCTTGCACACCTAGAACAAACAAAACATTGTAATCAAGTTTGCTGTGAGAAAAAATAAAAATTAAGTTAAAAATACCAACAAGAAGTAAGGAGACATAAACTTAAAGGGCTTTTTCCTCGCACATTCCATTCTAATTTACAACCTAGAACACCACTTCCAGTAAGGCTCTGTTGCCCTAGTAACCAGATTTGGTAAAGGAGAAATGCTGCCGCCTTGTGGCCGATTCCCGCAAGAGCAGCTTTTAACCCACAGCTAATGGTCACTTACCATTCACAAGGACTCAGGGCTGTAAAGGACACCTGCCCTCAAAATTGTGCTGAGGTAGGGAATGGATAAAAAAATTCAAAACAGGCAAAATGTTCACGAAGATAGTATGAAGAGGTAAGTTTTACTCACTCTCTTTTTAAAGAAAGGAAAATGGATAAAAGCTCAGCCTCAGGAAGAATTAGACTCATGCAATCTAATCTACAAAAAGTTTTCAACTCACACCAGTCGACTGACCATTGGCAAAAAGTCTACAAACAATAAATGCTGAAGAGGTTTTAGAGAACTCTGTACCCTCTAGCTGCTGGTGAGATGTAAAAGGGTTAAACGCTAATAATGAGAACAGAAAGGAGCTGCGTTGAAAAGGAAAAATTGAGGTACCATTCAATCCAGCAGGCGCACCAAAGGGCCTGTCACCTGAGAAGACCAGAATGGAGAAGACCCGGGCTGCAAAAGCTGCACTGCAGCCTAATTCACAATAGACAAGACAGTGAGGCAACCAAAAGGTCCATCAACAGATGAAAGGATAAAGAAGAAGTGGTCCATGTACACAATGAATACTAGCCATGGAAAACAATGAAACACTGCTCTTTGAGGCACCATAGATGATCTTGGAGATAATCACAGAACATGAGGTAAGTCGGAAAGCAAAAGTCCTATATCCTATGATATCACTTATAGGCGTTATCTAATAACTGACACAAATGAACATATTTCCACAGAGAAAGTCAATCACAGACTTACTAAAAAAAACTATGCTTATCTAAAAGGAAAGGTGGGGGGAATGGATACATGAAGATTAGCGTTACCATATGTATACAAATACATATTATATACATATATCAAAAAGACCGACCATATAGCAAGGAAGGATTACAGAACACTCTGTAATAATTTACACGGGAAGAGGATCTCTACATAAATAGGTATATAGAATATGTAGATGAACCAGAGTGTGTACACCTTGGACAAGCAACCTTCTAACCTTTACCCCAATTGAAAAAATTAAAACAACGAACTAGGAGTAGTGAGACATAAACTTATGGGGGGTTTTCCTGGCGCATTCCATCCAAATTGAAAACCTAGGCAGACAACTTCCAGAACGGCTCTGCTGCCCTAGTACCCAGATTTGGGAATCGAGAAATGCTGCATCCTTGTGGCCGTTTCCCACAACAGCAGCTTTGAACCCACTGCAAAAGGTCACTAATTATTCACCAATTGCAGGTCTGTAAATGACACCGGCCCTCCAAAAAATACTGAGGTCGAAAATCGAACAAAAAATTCTAGAGTGCAACCTTCCAAAAAGAACATTTGAAGAGGTATATTATACTCACACTTTTTTTCTTTTAACAGAAAAGAAAAAGGCGTGGAAAAATGATGAATTGTAGGAATTTTTACAGACATGTAAACCCAAATTACAAAAACCGGTCAGCTCACACCAGTCAGAATGGCCATCAACAAAAATGCTGCAAACAAGAAATGCTGACGTGATTGTGGAGAAATGCGTACCCTCGATTCTAAGGGGGACGTGGTAAGAGCCACTAATGAAAGCACAATTGAGGTGCCTTGAAAAGGTAAACGTTGAGCTACCATACCAGTCAATCAATCATACCCACTGCTGGGTCTATCACCTGAGAAAAGGAAAATCAAAAATCACAGGCTGGCAATCCTGCACCCCAGCAATATTTACCATAGGCAACACTTGGAAGCAAGGAAAATGTCCATCAACAGAGGAATGCACCAAGAAGAAGTGGTCCATGTACACAATGGAATATTAGCCATGGAAAACATTGAAGCACTGCTCTTTGAGGCACCATAGATGAGCCTGGAGATAATCACAAAACATGAAGTAGGTCGGAAAGCAAAAGACCTATATCCTATATTATCACTTATGGCATTATCTAATAACTGGCACAGATGAACATATTTCCAAAGAGAAAGACACTCACAGGCTTAGAAAACAAACTATGCTCATCTGAAAGGAAAGGAGGGGGGAAATTGAGAAATGAAGATTAGTGTTACTATACATATACAAATACATATTATATACATGTATCAAAAAGACCGAACATATAGCAAGGGAGGTCGACGGAACACTGTAATATTTTACATGGGAAGAGGATCTGTACATTAATAGACATACATAATGTACAAATGAACCAGATTGTGTACACCCAGGACAAACAATATTCTAAACTTTACCCAGATTAAAACACTTTTAAAAACCAAGAAGAAGTAATGAGACATAAACTTATGGGGATTTCTCCTGGCAAATTCCATTCTAATTTACAACCTAGGACAATGACTTCCAGAAAGGCTCTGCTGCCCTAGTACCCAGATTGGGGAATGGAGAAATGCTACCTCCTTGTGGCCGTTTCCCACAACAGCAGCTTTGAACCCACTGCAAAAGGTCACTAAATTTTCACCAACTTGCAGTTCTGTAAATGACACCTGCCCTCCAGAAAATTTCTGGGGTCAAAAATCGACCAAAAAATTCAAAAGAGGGCAACCTTCGAAGAAGACAATTTCAAGAGCTATATTGTACTCACGGTTTTTTCTTTTAAGAGGAAAGAAAAAGGCGTAGGAATATGATGAAATGTAAAAAATTTAATGACATGCATACCCATATTACGAAAACCTATCAGCTCACAGCAGTCAGAATGGCCATTAGGAAAAATGCTGCAAAAAATAAACGGTGAAGGGAGTGTGGAGAAATGCGTACCCTCGGTTGTAAGGGGGGGGCATGTAAAGAGCCGCTAATGAAAACACAGTGTAGGTGCTTTGAAAAGGGAAACATTGAGCTACCAGTCAATCAATCACAACCACTGCTTGGCCTATCACCTGAGAAAATGAGAATCAAAAAGTCACAGGCTGGCAAACCTGTACGCCAGCAAGATTTACCATAGCCAGCACTTGGAAGCAATGAAAATGTCCATCAACTGAGGAATGCACCAAGAAGAAGTGGTCCACGTACACAATGGAATATTACTCTAATAATAAATATAAATTAAATTTAAAAACAAACAAAAGCAAGGAGACATCAACATTTGTGGGTTTATCCGGGCACATTGCACTCTAATTTATAACCGAAGAACACCACTGGCCGGTAGGTCTGTTTCCCTAGTACCAGCAAGGGGAACGTAGAAAGGCTGCCGCTCTCTGGCCGTTACCTGCAAAAGCAGGTTTAAAGCCTGAGCTAATGGTCACTTCATATGAACAAGTACTGCAGGGCTGTAAATGAAACCTGCCCTCAAAGTGTCTTGAGGGAGATGATGGCCAAAATATTTCAAATGGTGACACATACTTTAAGAAAACACTTTGAAGAAATAAGCTCTAATCACAGCCGGGAATATAAAAAAAGGACATGCCTTAAAGCTCAATTTCAACGCATTATGAGACACATGCAAATTCAACCACAAAGAGGTATCAGCTCACACCACTCAGAATAACCATCAGCAAAAACTACAAAGAATAAATCCTGAAGGTGCTGGGAAGAAATACATACCCTCCCCTTTAAGTGGGACGTAACCTGGAAAGAGACACTAAGGAGAACAGAAGAGAGGTGCCTTTAAATGGTAAACATTGAGCTACCATATGATCCAGCAGACCTATTCCTGGACCTATAAACTAAGAAGACAGAATTGGAAGGACACAGGCACGCAAATCTGCATTGCATAGTATTACAATAGCCAAGATATGGAAGTAACCAAAGAGTCCACCGACAGATGGGTGGACAAAGAAGAACTGCTACCTGTACAGATGGAATATGAGCTAGTGAAAAAAATGAAACAATGCCATTTCCAGCACCATAGATGAGTCTAGAAGTAATCACGCAACTTGGAGTAAGTGAGAAAGCGAACAACACATATCCTATCATATCACATATAGGTGGTACCTAAAAAATGATACAAACAAAGATATTTCCACAGAGAAACACTATCATAGATTCATTAAAAATCTTATGGTTCACCAAATGGACAGGTGTGAGGATTGGATACATTACCATATTGAGGTTAACAGAGAGCTACAAACACATGTGAAATATAGAATCACCAAAGACCTACGCAATACCAAGAGAAGACTACTCAACATTGTGTCATAACCTACATGGGAAAAGGATCCGAAGAAGAATAGATATATGTATATGTGTGAAAGAACCACATCTTGCACACCTAGAACAAACAAAACATTGTAATCAAGTTTGCTGTGAGAAAAAATAAAAATTAAGTTAAAAATACCAACAAGAAGTAAGGAGACATAAACTTAAAGGGCTTTTTCCTCGCACATTCCATTCTAATTTACAACCTAGAACACCACTTCCAGTAAGGCTCTGTTGCCCTAGTAACCAGATTTGGTAAAGGAGAAATGCTGCCGCCTTGTGGCCGATTCCCGCAAGAGCAGCTTTTAACCCACAGCTAATGGTCACTTACCATTCACAAGGACTCAGGGCTGTAAAGGACACCTGCCCTCAAAATTGTGCTGAGGTAGGGAATGGATAAAAAAATTCAAAACAGGCAAAATGTTCACGAAGATAGTATGAAGAGGTAAGTTTTACTCACTCTCTTTTTAAAGAAAGGAAAATGGATAAAAGCTCAGCCTCAGGAAGAATTAGACTCATGCAATCTAATCTACAAAAAGTTTTCAACTCACACCAGTCGACTGACCATTGGCAAAAAGTCTACAAACAATAAATGCTGAAGAGGTTTTAGAGAACTCTGTACCCTCTAGCTGCTGGTGAGATGTAAAAGGGTTAAACGCTAATAATGAGAACAGAAAGGAGCTGCGTTGAAAAGGAAAAATTGAGGTACCATTCAATCCAGCAGGCGCACCAAAGGGCCTGTCACCTGAGAAGACCAGAATGGAGAAGACCCGGGCTGCAAAAGCTGCACTGCAGCCTAATTCACAATAGACAAGACAGTGAGGCAACCAAAAGGTCCATCAACAGATGAAAGGATAAAGAAGAAGTGGTCCATGTACACAATGAATACTAGCCATGGAAAACAATGAAACACTGCTCTTTGAGGCACCATAGATGATCTTGGAGATAATCACAGAACATGAGGTAAGTCGGAAAGCAAAAGTCCTATATCCTATGATATCACTTATAGGCGTTATCTAATAACTGACACAAATGAACATATTTCCACAGAGAAAGTCAATCACAGACTTACTAAAAAAAACTATGCTTATCTAAAAGGAAAGGTGGGGGGAATGGATACATGAAGATTAGCGTTACCATATGTATACAAATACATATTATATACATATATCAAAAAGACCGACCATATAGCAAGGAAGGATTACAGAACACTCTGTAATAATTTACACGGGAAGAGGATCTCTACATAAATAGGTATATAGAATATGTAGATGAACCAGAGTGTGTACACCTTGGACAAGCAACCTTCTAACCTTTACCCCAATTGAAAAAATTAAAACAACGAACTAGGAGTAGTGAGACATAAACTTATGGGGGGTTTTCCTGGCGCATTCCATCCAAATTGAAAACCTAGGCAGACAACTTCCAGAACGGCTCTGCTGCCCTAGTACCCAGATTTGGGAATCGAGAAATGCTGCATCCTTGTGGCCGTTTCCCACAACAGCAGCTTTGAACCCACTGCAAAAGGTCACTAATTATTCACCAATTGCAGGTCTGTAAATGACACCGGCCCTCCAAAAAATACTGAGGTCGAAAATCGAACAAAAAATTCTAGAGTGCAACCTTCCAAAAAGAACATTTGAAGAGGTATATTATACTCACACTTTTTTTCTTTTTTCTTTTAACAGAAAAGAAAAAGGCGTGGAAAAATGATGAATTGTAGGAATTTTTACAGACATGTAAACCCAAATTACAAAAACCGGTCAGCTCACACCAGTCAGAATGGCCATCAACAAAAATGCTGCAAACAAGAAATGCTGACGTGATTGTGGAGAAATGCGTACCCTCGATTCTAAGGGGGACGTGGTAAGAGCCACTAATGAAAGCACAATTGAGGTGCCTTGAAAAGGTAAACGTTGAGCTACCATACCAGTCAATCAATCATACCCACTGCTGGGTCTATCACCTGAGAAAAGGAAAATCAAAAATCACAGGCTGGCAATCCTGCACCCCAGCAATATTTACCATAGGCAACACTTGGAAGCAAGGAAAATGTCCATCAACAGAGGAATGCACCAAGAAGAAGTGGTCCATGTACACAATGGAATATTAGCCATGGAAAACATTGAAGCACTGCTCTTTGAGGCACCATAGATGAGCCTGGAGATAATCACAAAACATGAAGTAGGTCGGAAAGCAAAAGACCTATATCCTATATTATCACTTATGGCATTATCTAATAACTGGCACAGATGAACATATTTCCAAAGAGAAAGACACTCACAGGCTTAGAAAACAAACTATGCTCATCTGAAAGGAAAGGAGGGGGGAAATTGAGAAATGAAGATTAGTGTTACTATACATATACAAATACATATTATATACATGTATCAAAAAGACCGAACATATAGCAAGGGAGGTCGACGGAACACTGTAATATTTTACATGGGAAGAGGATCTGTACATTAATAGACATACATAATGTACAAATGAACCAGATTGTGTACACCCAGGACAAACAATATTCTAAACTTTACCCAGATTAAAACACTTTTAAAAACCAAGAAGAAGTAATGAGACATAAACTTATGGGGATTTCTCCTGGCAAATTCCATTCTAATTTACAACCTAGGACAATGACTTCCAGAAAGGCTCTGCTGCCCTAGTACCCGGATTGGGGAATGGAGAAATGCTACCTCCTTGTGGCCGTTTCCCACAACAGCAGCTTTGAACCCACTGCAAAAGGTCACTAAATTTTCACCAACTTGCAGTTCTGTAAATGACACCTGCCCTCCAGAAAATTTCTGGGGTCAAAAATCGACCAAAAAATTCAAAAGAGGGCAACCTTCGAAGAAGACAATTTCAAGAGCTATATTGTACTCACGGTTTTTTCTTTTAAGAGGAAAGAAAAAGGCGTAGGAATATGATGAAATGTAAAAAATTTAATGACATGCATACCCATATTACGAAAACCTATCAGCTCACAGCAGTCAGAATGGCCATTAGGAAAAATGCTGCAAAAAATAAACGGTGAAGGGAGTGTGGAGAAATGCGTACCCTCGGTTGTAAGGGGGGGGCATGTAAAGAGCCGCTAATGAAAACACAGTGTAGGTGCTTTGAAAAGGGAAACATTGAGCTACCAGTCAATCAATCACAACCACTGCTTGGCCTATCACCTGAGAAAATGAGAATCAAAAAGTCACAGGCTGGCAAACCTGTACGCCAGCAAGATTTACCATAGCCAGCACTTGGAAGCAATGAAAATGTCCATCAACTGAGGAATGCACCAAGAAGAAGTGGTCCACGTACACAATGGAATATTACTCTAATAATAAATATAAATTAAATTTAAAAACAAACAAAAGCAAGGAGACATCAACATTTGTGGGTTTATCCGGGCACATTGCACTCTAATTTATAACCGAAGAACACCACTGGCCGGTAGGTCTGTTTCCCTAGTACCAGCAAGGGGAACGTAGAAAGGCTGCCGCTCTCTGGCCGTTACCTGCAAAAGCAGGTTTAAAGCCTGAGCTAATGGTCACTTCATATGAACAAGTACTGCAGGGCTGTAAATGAAACCTGCCCTCAAAGTGTCTTGAGGGAGATGATGGCCAAAATATTTCAAATGGTGACACATACTTTAAGAAAACACTTTGAAGAAATAAGCTCTAATCACAGCCGGGAATATAAAAAAAGGACATGCCTTAAAGCTCAATTTCAACGCATTATGAGACACATGCAAATTCAACCACAAAGAGGTATCAGCTCACACCACTCAGAATAACCATCAGCAAAAACTACAAAGAATAAATCCTGAAGGTGCTGGGAAGAAATACATACCCTCCCCTTTAAGTGGGACGTAACCTGGAAAGAGACACTAAGGAGAACAGAAGAGAGGTGCCTTTAAATGGTAAACATTGAGCTACCATATGATCCAGCAGACCTATTCCTGGACCTATAAACTAAGAAGACAGAATTGGAAGGACACAGGCACGCAAATCTGCATTGCATAGTATTACAATAGCCAAGATATGGAAGTAACCAAAGAGTCCACCGACAGATGGGTGGACAAAGAAGAACTGCTACCTGTACAGATGGAATATGAGCTAGTGAAAAAAATGAAACAATGCCATTTCCAGCACCATAGATGAGTCTAGAAGTAATCACGCAACTTGGAGTAAGTGAGAAAGCGAACAACACATATCCTATCATATCACATATAGGTGGTACCTAAAAAATGATACAAACAAAGATATTTCCACAGAGAAACACTATCATAGATTCATTAAAAATCTTATGGTTCACCAAATGGACAGGTGTGAGGATTGGATACATTACCATATTGAGGTTAACAGAGAGCTACAAACACATGTGAAATATAGAATCACCAAAGACCTACGCAATACCAAGAGAAGACTACTCAACATTGTGTCATAACCTACATGGGAAAAGGATCCGAAGAAGAATAGATATATGTATATGTGTGAAAGAACCACATCTTGCACACCTAGAACAAACAAAACATTGTAATCAAGTTTGCTGTGAGAAAAAATAAAAATTAAGTTAAAAATACCAACAAGAAGTAAGGAGACATAAACTTAAAGGGCTTTTTCCTCGCACATTCCATTCTAATTTACAACCTAGAACACCACTTCCAGTAAGGCTCTGTTGCCCTAGTAACCAGATTTGGTAAAGGAGAAATGCTGCCGCCTTGTGGCCGATTCCCGCAAGAGCAGCTTTTAACCCACAGCTAATGGTCACTTACCATTCACAAGGACTCAGGGCTGTAAAGGACACCTGCCCTCAAAATTGTGCTGAGGTAGGGAATGGATAAAAAAATTCAAAACAGGCAAAATGTTCACGAAGATAGTATGAAGAGGTAAGTTTTACTCACTCTCTTTTTAAAGAAAGGAAAATGGATAAAAGCTCAGCCTCAGGAAGAATTAGACTCATGCAATCTAATCTACAAAAAGTTTTCAACTCACACCAGTCGACTGACCATTGGCAAAAAGTCTACAAACAATAAATGCTGAAGAGGTTTTAGAGAACTCTGTACCCTCTAGCTGCTGGTGAGATGTAAAAGGGTTAAACGCTAATAATGAGAACAGAAAGGAGCTGCGTTGAAAAGGAAAAATTGAGGTACCATTCAATCCAGCAGGCGCACCAAAGGGCCTGTCACCTGAGAAGACCAGAATGGAGAAGACCCGGGCTGCAAAAGCTGCACTGCAGCCTAATTCACAATAGACAAGACAGTGAGGCAACCAAAAGGTCCATCAACAGATGAAAGGATAAAGAAGAAGTGGTCCATGTACACAATGAATACTAGCCATGGAAAACAATGAAACACTGCTCTTTGAGGCACCATAGATGATCTTGGAGATAATCACAGAACATGAGGTAAGTCGGAAAGCAAAAGTCCTATATCCTATGATATCACTTATAGGCGTTATCTAATAACTGACACAAATGAACATATTTCCACAGAGAAAGTCAATCACAGACTTACTAAAAAAAACTATGCTTATCTAAAAGGAAAGGTGGGGGGAATGGATACATGAAGATTAGCGTTACCATATGTATACAAATACATATTATATACATATATCAAAAAGACCGACCATATAGCAAGGAAGGATTACAGAACACTCTGTAATAATTTACACGGGAAGAGGATCTCTACATAAATAGGTATATAGAATATGTAGATGAACCAGAGTGTGTACACCTTGGACAAGCAACCTTCTAACCTTTACCCCAATTGAAAAAATTAAAACAACGAACTAGGAGTAGTGAGACATAAACTTATGGGGGGTTTTCCTGGCGCATTCCATCCAAATTGAAAACCTAGGCAGACAACTTCCAGAACGGCTCTGCTGCCCTAGTACCCAGATTTGGGAATCGAGAAATGCTGCATCCTTGTGGCCGTTTCCCACAACAGCAGCTTTGAACCCACTGCAAAAGGTCACTAATTATTCACCAATTGCAGGTCTGTAAATGACACCGGCCCTCCAAAAAATACTGAGGTCGAAAATCGAACAAAAAATTCTAGAGTGCAACCTTCCAAAAAGAACATTTGAAGAGGTATATTATACTCACACTTTTTTTCTTTTAACAGAAAAGAAAAAGGCGTGGAAAAATGATGAATTGTAGGAATTTTTACAGACATGTAAACCCAAATTACAAAAACCGGTCAGCTCACACCAGTCAGAATGGCCATCAACAAAAATGCTGCAAACAAGAAATGCTGACGTGATTGTGGAGAAATGCGTACCCTCGATTCTAAGGGGGACGTGGTAAGAGCCACTAATGAAAGCACAATTGAGGTGCCTTGAAAAGGTAAACGTTGAGCTACCATACCAGTCAATCAATCATACCCACTGCTGGGTCTATCACCTGAGAAAAGGAAAATCAAAAATCACAGGCTGGCAATCCTGCACCCCAGCAATATTTACCATAGGCAACACTTGGAAGCAAGGAAAATGTCCATCAACAGAGGAATGCACCAAGAAGAAGTGGTCCATGTACACAATGGAATATTAGCCATGGAAAACATTGAAGCACTGCTCTTTGAGGCACCATAGATGAGCCTGGAGATAATCACAAAACATGAAGTAGGTCGGAAAGCAAAAGACCTATATCCTATATTATCACTTATGGCATTATCTAATAACTGGCACAGATGAACATATTTCCAAAGAGAAAGACACTCACAGGCTTAGAAAACAAACTATGCTCATCTGAAAGGAAAGGAGGGGGGAAATTGAGAAATGAAGATTAGTGTTACTATACATATACAAATACATATTATATACATGTATCAAAAAGACCGAACATATAGCAAGGGAGGTCGACGGAACACTGTAATATTTTACATGGGAAGAGGATCTGTACATTAATAGACATACATAATGTACAAATGAACCAGATTGTGTACACCCAGGACAAACAATATTCTAAACTTTACCCAGATTAAAACACTTTTAAAAACCAAGAAGAAGTAATGAGACATAAACTTATGGGGATTTCTCCTGGCAAATTCCATTCTAATTTACAACCTAGGACAATGACTTCCAGAAAGGCTCTGCTGCCCTAGTACCCGGATTGGGGAATGGAGAAATGCTACCTCCTTGTGGCCGTTTCCCACAACAGCAGCTTTGAACCCACTGCAAAAGGTCACTAAATTTTCACCAACTTGCAGTTCTGTAAATGACACCTGCCCTCCAGAAAATTTCTGGGGTCAAAAATCGACCAAAAAATTCAAAAGAGGGCAACCTTCGAAGAAGACAATTTCAAGAGCTATATTGTACTCACGGTTTTTTCTTTTAAGAGGAAAGAAAAAGGCGTAGGAATATGATGAAATGTAAAAAATTTAATGACATGCATACCCATATTACGAAAACCTATCAGCTCACAGCAGTCAGAATGGCCATTAGGAAAAATGCTGCAAAAAATAAACGGTGAAGGGAGTGTGGAGAAATGCGTACCCTCGGTTGTAAGGGGGGGGCATGTAAAGAGCCGCTAATGAAAACACAGTGTAGGTGCTTTGAAAAGGGAAACATTGAGCTACCAGTCAATCAATCACAACCACTGCTTGGCCTATCACCTGAGAAAATGAGAATCAAAAAGTCACAGGCTGGCAAACCTGTACGCCAGCAAGATTTACCATAGCCAGCACTTGGAAGCAATGAAAATGTCCATCAACTGAGGAATGCACCAAGAAGAAGTGGTCCACGTACACAATGGAATATTACTCTAATAATAAATATAAATTAAATTTAAAAACAAACAAAAGCAAGGAGACATCAACATTTGTGGGTTTATCCGGGCACATTGCACTCTAATTTATAACCGAAGAACACCACTGGCCGGTAGGTCTGTTTCCCTAGTACCAGCAAGGGGAACGTAGAAAGGCTGCCGCTCTCTGGCCGTTACCTGCAAAAGCAGGTTTAAAGCCTGAGCTAATGGTCACTTCATATGAACAAGTACTGCAGGGCTGTAAATGAAACCTGCCCTCAAAGTGTCTTGAGGGAGATGATGGCCAAAATATTTCAAATGGTGACACATACTTTAAGAAAACACTTTGAAGAAATAAGCTCTAATCACAGCCGGGAATATAAAAAAAGGACATGCCTTAAAGCTCAATTTCAACGCATTATGAGACACATGCAAATTCAACCACAAAGAGGTATCAGCTCACACCACTCAGAATAACCATCAGCAAAAACTACAAAGAATAAATCCTGAAGGTGCTGGGAAGAAATACATACCCTCCCCTTTAAGTGGGACGTAACCTGGAAAGAGACACTAAGGAGAACAGAAGAGAGGTGCCTTTAAATGGTAAACATTGAGCTACCATATGATCCAGCAGACCTATTCCTGGACCTATAAACTAAGAAGACAGAATTGGAAGGACACAGGCACGCAAATCTGCATTGCATAGTATTACAATAGCCAAGATATGGAAGTAACCAAAGAGTCCACCGACAGATGGGTGGACAAAGAAGAACTGCTACCTGTACAGATGGAATATGAGCTAGTGAAAAAAATGAAACAATGCCATTTCCAGCACCATAGATGAGTCTAGAAGTAATCACGCAACTTGGAGTAAGTGAGAAAGCGAACAACACATATCCTATCATATCACATATAGGTGGTACCTAAAAAATGATACAAACAAAGATATTTCCACAGAGAAACACTATCATAGATTCATTAAAAATCTTATGGTTCACCAAATGGACAGGTGTGAGGATTGGATACATTACCATATTGAGGTTAACAGAGAGCTACAAACACATGTGAAATATAGAATCACCAAAGACCTACGCAATACCAAGAGAAGACTACTCAACATTGTGTCATAACCTACATGGGAAAAGGATCCGAAGAAGAATAGATATATGTATATGTGTGAAAGAACCACATCTTGCACACCTAGAACAAACAAAACATTGTAATCAAGTTTGCTGTGAGAAAAAATAAAAATTAAGTTAAAAATACCAACAAGAAGTAAGGAGACATAAACTTAAAGGGCTTTTTCCTCGCACATTCCATTCTAATTTACAACCTAGAACACCACTTCCAGTAAGGCTCTGTTGCCCTAGTAACCAGATTTGGTAAAGGAGAAATGCTGCCGCCTTGTGGCCGATTCCCGCAAGAGCAGCTTTTAACCCACAGCTAATGGTCACTTACCATTCACAAGGACTCAGGGCTGTAAAGGACACCTGCCCTCAAAATTGTGCTGAGGTAGGGAATGGATAAAAAAATTCAAAACAGGCAAAATGTTCACGAAGATAGTATGAAGAGGTAAGTTTTACTCACTCTCTTTTTAAAGAAAGGAAAATGGATAAAAGCTCAGCCTCAGGAAGAATTAGACTCATGCAATCTAATCTACAAAAAGTTTTCAACTCACACCAGTCGACTGACCATTGGCAAAAAGTCTACAAACAATAAATGCTGAAGAGGTTTTAGAGAACTCTGTACCCTCTAGCTGCTGGTGAGATGTAAAAGGGTTAAACGCTAATAATGAGAACAGAAAGGAGCTGCGTTGAAAAGGAAAAATTGAGGTACCATTCAATCCAGCAGGCGCACCAAAGGGCCTGTCACCTGAGAAGACCAGAATGGAGAAGACCCGGGCTGCAAAAGCTGCACTGCAGCCTAATTCACAATAGACAAGACAGTGAGGCAACCAAAAGGTCCATCAACAGATGAAAGGATAAAGAAGAAGTGGTCCATGTACACAATGAATACTAGCCATGGAAAACAATGAAACACTGCTCTTTGAGGCACCATAGATGATCTTGGAGATAATCACAGAACATGAGGTAAGTCGGAAAGCAAAAGTCCTATATCCTATGATATCACTTATAGGCGTTATCTAATAACTGACACAAATGAACATATTTCCACAGAGAAAGTCAATCACAGACTTACTAAAAAAAACTATGCTTATCTAAAAGGAAAGGTGGGGGGAATGGATACATGAAGATTAGCGTTACCATATGTATACAAATACATATTATATACATATATCAAAAAGACCGACCATATAGCAAGGAAGGATTACAGAACACTCTGTAATAATTTACACGGGAAGAGGATCTCTACATAAATAGGTATATAGAGTATGTAGATGAACCAGAGTGTGTACACCTTGGACAAGCAACCTTCTAACCTTTACCCCAATTGAAAAAATTAAAACAACGAACTAGGAGTAGTGAGACATAAACTTATGGGGGGTTTTCCTGGCGCATTCCATCCAAATTGAAAACCTAGGCAGACAACTTCCAGAACGGCTCTGCTGCCCTAGTACCCAGATTTGGGAATCGAGAAATGCTGCATCCTTGTGGCCGTTTCCCACAACAGCAGCTTTGAACCCACTGCAAAAGGTCACTAATTATTCACCAATTGCAGGTCTGTAAATGACACCGGCCCTCCAAAAAATACTGAGGTCGAAAATCGAACAAAAAATTCTAGAGTGCAACCTTCCAAAAAGAACATTTGAAGAGGTATATTATACTCACACTTTTTTTCTTTTAACAGAAAAGAAAAAGGCGTGGAAAAATGATGAATTGTAGGAATTTTTACAGACATGTAAACCCAAATTACAAAAACCGGTCAGCTCACACCAGTCAGAATGGCCATCAACAAAAATGCTGCAAACAAGAAATGCTGACGTGATTGTGGAGAAATGCGTACCCTCGATTCTAAGGGGGACGTGGTAAGAGCCACTAATGAAAGCACAATTGAGGTGCCTTGAAAAGGTAAACGTTGAGCTACCATACCAGTCAATCAATCATACCCACTGCTGGGTCTATCACCTGAGAAAAGGAAAATCAAAAATCACAGGCTGGCAATCCTGCACCCCAGCAATATTTACCATAGGCAACACTTGGAAGCAAGGAAAATGTCCATCAACAGAGGAATGCACCAAGAAGAAGTGGTCCATGTACACAATGGAATATTAGCCATGGAAAACATTGAAGCACTGCTCTTTGAGGCACCATAGATGAGCCTGGAGATAATCACAAAACATGAAGTAGGTCGGAAAGCAAAAGACCTATATCCTATATTATCACTTATGGCATTATCTAATAACTGGCACAGATGAACATATTTCCAAAGAGAAAGACACTCACAGGCTTAGAAAACAAACTATGCTCATCTGAAAGGAAAGGAGGGGGGAAATTGAGAAATGAAGATTAGTGTTACTATACATATACAAATACATATTATATACATGTATCAAAAAGACCGAACATATAGCAAGGGAGGTCGACGGAACACTGTAATATTTTACATGGGAAGAGGATCTGTACATTAATAGACATACATAATGTACAAATGAACCAGATTGTGTACACCCAGGACAAACAATATTCTAAACTTTACCCAGATTAAAACACTTTTAAAAACCAAGAAGAAGTAATGAGACATAAACTTATGGGGATTTCTCCTGGCAAATTCCATTCTAATTTACAACCTAGGACAATGACTTCCAGAAAGGCTCTGCTGCCCTAGTACCCGGATTGGGGAATGGAGAAATGCTACCTCCTTGTGGCCGTTTCCCACAACAGCAGCTTTGAACCCACTGCAAAAGGTCACTAAATTTTCACCAACTTGCAGTTCTGTAAATGACACCTGCCCTCCAGAAAATTTCTGGGGTCAAAAATCGACCAAAAAATTCAAAAGAGGGCAACCTTCGAAGAAGACAATTTCAAGAGCTATATTGTACTCACGGTTTTTTCTTTTAAGAGGAAAGAAAAAGGCGTAGGAATATGATGAAATGTAAAAAATTTAATGACATGCATACCCATATTACGAAAACCTATCAGCTCACAGCAGTCAGAATGGCCATTAGGAAAAATGCTGCAAAAAATAAACGGTGAAGGGAGTGTGGAGAAATGCGTACCCTCGGTTGTAAGGGGGGGGCATGTAAAGAGCCGCTAATGAAAACACAGTGTAGGTGCTTTGAAAAGGGAAACATTGAGCTACCAGTCAATCAATCACAACCACTGCTTGGCCTATCACCTGAGAAAATGAGAATCAAAAAGTCACAGGCTGGCAAACCTGTACGCCAGCAAGATTTACCATAGCCAGCACTTGGAAGCAATGAAAATGTCCATCAACTGAGGAATGCACCAAGAAGAAGTGGTCCACGTACACAATGGAATATTACTCTAATAATAAATATAAATTAAATTTAAAAACAAACAAAAGCAAGGAGACATCAACATTTGTGGGTTTATCCGGGCACATTGCACTCTAATTTATAACCGAAGAACACCACTGGCCGGTAGGTCTGTTTCCCTAGTACCAGCAAGGGGAACGTAGAAAGGCTGCCGCTCTCTGGCCGTTACCTGCAAAAGCAGGTTTAAAGCCTGAGCTAATGGTCACTTCATATGAACAAGTACTGCAGGGCTGTAAATGAAACCTGCCCTCAAAGTGTCTTGAGGGAGATGATGGCCAAAATATTTCAAATGGTGACACATACTTTAAGAAAACACTTTGAAGAAATAAGCTCTAATCACAGCCGGGAATATAAAAAAAGGACATGCCTTAAAGCTCAATTTCAACGCATTATGAGACACATGCAAATTCAACCACAAAGAGGTATCAGCTCACACCACTCAGAATAACCATCAGCAAAAACTACAAAGAATAAATCCTGAAGGTGCTGGGAAGAAATACATACCCTCCCCTTTAAGTGGGACGTAACCTGGAAAGAGACACTAAGGAGAACAGAAGAGAGGTGCCTTTAAATGGTAAACATTGAGCTACCATATGATCCAGCAGACCTATTCCTGGACCTATAAACTAAGAAGACAGAATTGGAAGGACACAGGCACGCAAATCTGCATTGCATAGTATTACAATAGCCAAGATATGGAAGTAACCAAAGAGTCCACCGACAGATGGGTGGACAAAGAAGAACTGCTACCTGTACAGATGGAATATGAGCTAGTGAAAAAAATGAAACAATGCCATTTCCAGCACCATAGATGAGTCTAGAAGTAATCACGCAACTTGGAGTAAGTGAGAAAGCGAACAACACATATCCTATCATATCACATATAGGTGGTACCTAAAAAATGATACAAACAAAGATATTTCCACAGAGAAACACTATCATAGATTCATTAAAAATCTTATGGTTCACCAAATGGACAGGTGTGAGGATTGGATACATTACCATATTGAGGTTAACAGAGAGCTACAAACACATGTGAAATATAGAATCACCAAAGACCTACGCAATACCAAGAGAAGACTACTCAACATTGTGTCATAACCTACATGGGAAAAGGATCCGAAGAAGAATAGATATATGTATATGTGTGAAAGAACCACATCTTGCACACCTAGAACAAACAAAACATTGTAATCAAGTTTGCTGTGAGAAAAAATAAAAATTAAGTTAAAAATACCAACAAGAAGTAAGGAGACATAAACTTAAAGGGCTTTTTCCTCGCACATTCCATTCTAATTTACAACCTAGAACACCACTTCCAGTAAGGCTCTGTTGCCCTAGTAACCAGATTTGGTAAAGGAGAAATGCTGCCGCCTTGTGGCCGATTCCCGCAAGAGCAGCTTTTAACCCACAGCTAATGGTCACTTACCATTCACAAGGACTCAGGGCTGTAAAGGACACCTGCCCTCAAAATTGTGCTGAGGTAGGGAATGGATAAAAAAATTCAAAACAGGCAAAATGTTCACGAAGATAGTATGAAGAGGTAAGTTTTACTCACTCTCTTTTTAAAGAAAGGAAAATGGATAAAAGCTCAGCCTCAGGAAGAATTAGACTCATGCAATCTAATCTACAAAAAGTTTTCAACTCACACCAGTCGACTGACCATTGGCAAAAAGTCTACAAACAATAAATGCTGAAGAGGTTTTAGAGAACTCTGTACCCTCTAGCTGCTGGTGAGATGTAAAAGGGTTAAACGCTAATAATGAGAACAGAAAGGAGCTGCGTTGAAAAGGAAAAATTGAGGTACCATTCAATCCAGCAGGCGCACCAAAGGGCCTGTCACCTGAGAAGACCAGAATGGAGAAGACCCGGGCTGCAAAAGCTGCACTGCAGCCTAATTCACAATAGACAAGACAGTGAGGCAACCAAAAGGTCCATCAACAGATGAAAGGATAAAGAAGAAGTGGTCCATGTACACAATGAATACTAGCCATGGAAAACAATGAAACACTGCTCTTTGAGGCACCATAGATGATCTTGGAGATAATCACAGAACATGAGGTAAGTCGGAAAGCAAAAGTCCTATATCCTATGATATCACTTATAGGCGTTATCTAATAACTGACACAAATGAACATATTTCCACAGAGAAAGTCAATCACAGACTTACTAAAAAAAACTATGCTTATCTAAAAGGAAAGGTGGGGGGAATGGATACATGAAGATTAGCGTTACCATATGTATACAAATACATATTATATACATATATCAAAAAGACCGACCATATAGCAAGGAAGGATTACAGAACACTCTGTAATAATTTACACGGGAAGAGGATCTCTACATAAATAGGTATATAGAATATGTAGATGAACCAGAGTGTGTACACCTTGGACAAGCAACCTTCTAACCTTTACCCCAATTGAAAAAATTAAAACAACGAACTAGGAGTAGTGAGACATAAACTTATGGGGGGTTTTCCTGGCGCATTCCATCCAAATTGAAAACCTAGGCAGACAACTTCCAGAACGGCTCTGCTGCCCTAGTACCCAGATTTGGGAATCGAGAAATGCTGCATCCTTGTGGCCGTTTCCCACAACAGCAGCTTTGAACCCACTGCAAAAGGTCACTAATTATTCACCAATTGCAGGTCTGTAAATGACACCGGCCCTCCAAAAAATACTGAGGTCGAAAATCGAACAAAAAATTCTAGAGTGCAACCTTCCAAAAAGAACATTTGAAGAGGTATATTATACTCACACTTTTTTTCTTTTAACAGAAAAGAAAAAGGCGTGGAAAAATGATGAATTGTAGGAATTTTTACAGACATGTAAACCCAAATTACAAAAACCGGTCAGCTCACACCAGTCAGAATGGCCATCAACAAAAATGCTGCAAACAAGAAATGCTGACGTGATTGTGGAGAAATGCGTACCCTCGATTCTAAGGGGGACGTGGTAAGAGCCACTAATGAAAGCACAATTGAGGTGCCTTGAAAAGGTAAACGTTGAGCTACCATACCAGTCAATCAATCATACCCACTGCTGGGTCTATCACCTGAGAAAAGGAAAATCAAAAATCACAGGCTGGCAATCCTGCACCCCAGCAATATTTACCATAGGCAACACTTGGAAGCAAGGAAAATGTCCATCAACAGAGGAATGCACCAAGAAGAAGTGGTCCATGTACACAATGGAATATTAGCCATGGAAAACATTGAAGCACTGCTCTTTGAGGCACCATAGATGAGCCTGGAGATAATCACAAAACATGAAGTAGGTCGGAAAGCAAAAGACCTATATCCTATATTATCACTTATGGCATTATCTAATAACTGGCACAGATGAACATATTTCCAAAGAGAAAGACACTCACAGGCTTAGAAAACAAACTATGCTCATCTGAAAGGAAAGGAGGGGGGAAATTGAGAAATGAAGATTAGTGTTACTATACATATACAAATACATATTATATACATGTATCAAAAAGACCGAACATATAGCAAGGGAGGTCGACGGAACACTGTAATATTTTACATGGGAAGAGGATCTGTACATTAATAGACATACATAATGTACAAATGAACCAGATTGTGTACACCCAGGACAAACAATATTCTAAACTTTACCCAGATTAAAACACTTTTAAAAACCAAGAAGAAGTAATGAGACATAAACTTATGGGGATTTCTCCTGGCAAATTCCATTCTAATTTACAACCTAGGACAATGACTTCCAGAAAGGCTCTGCTGCCCTAGTACCCGGATTGGGGAATGGAGAAATGCTACCTCCTTGTGGCCGTTTCCCACAACAGCAGCTTTGAACCCACTGCAAAAGGTCACTAAATTTTCACCAACTTGCAGTTCTGTAAATGACACCTGCCCTCCAGAAAATTTCTGGGGTCAAAAATCGACCAAAAAATTCAAAAGAGGGCAACCTTCGAAGAAGACAATTTCAAGAGCTATATTGTACTCACGGTTTTTTCTTTTAAGAGGAAAGAAAAAGGCGTAGGAATATGATGAAATGTAAAAAATTTAATGACATGCATACCCATATTACGAAAACCTATCAGCTCACAGCAGTCAGAATGGCCATTAGGAAAAATGCTGCAAAAAATAAACGGTGAAGGGAGTGTGGAGAAATGCGTACCCTCGGTTGTAAGGGGGGGGCATGTAAAGAGCCGCTAATGAAAACACAGTGTAGGTGCTTTGAAAAGGGAAACATTGAGCTACCAGTCAATCAATCACAACCACTGCTTGGCCTATCACCTGAGAAAATGAGAATCAAAAAGTCACAGGCTGGCAAACCTGTACGCCAGCAAGATTTACCATAGCCAGCACTTGGAAGCAATGAAAATGTCCATCAACTGAGGAATGCACCAAGAAGAAGTGGTCCACGTACACAATGGAATATTACTCTAATAATAAATATAAATTAAATTTAAAAACAAACAAAAGCAAGGAGACATCAACATTTGTGGGTTTATCCGGGCACATTGCACTCTAATTTATAACCGAAGAACACCACTGGCCGGTAGGTCTGTTTCCCTAGTACCAGCAAGGGGAACGTAGAAAGGCTGCCGCTCTCTGGCCGTTACCTGCAAAAGCAGGTTTAAAGCCTGAGCTAATGGTCACTTCATATGAACAAGTACTGCAGGGCTGTAAATGAAACCTGCCCTCAAAGTGTCTTGAGGGAGATGATGGCCAAAATATTTCAAATGGTGACACATACTTTAAGAAAACACTTTGAAGAAATAAGCTCTAATCACAGCCGGGAATATAAAAAAAGGACATGCCTTAAAGCTCAATTTCAACGCATTATGAGACACATGCAAATTCAACCACAAAGAGGTATCAGCTCACACCACTCAGAATAACCATCAGCAAAAACTACAAAGAATAAATCCTGAAGGTGCTGGGAAGAAATACATACCCTCCCCTTTAAGTGGGACGTAACCTGGAAAGAGACACTAAGGAGAACAGAAGAGAGGTGCCTTTAAATGGTAAACATTGAGCTACCATATGATCCAGCAGACCTATTCCTGGACCTATAAACTAAGAAGACAGAATTGGAAGGACACAGGCACGCAAATCTGCATTGCATAGTATTACAATAGCCAAGATATGGAAGTAACCAAAGAGTCCACCGACAGATGGGTGGACAAAGAAGAACTGCTACCTGTACAGATGGAATATGAGCTAGTGAAAAAAATGAAACAATGCCATTTCCAGCACCATAGATGAGTCTAGAAGTAATCACGCAACTTGGAGTAAGTGAGAAAGCGAACAACACATATCCTATCATATCACATATAGGTGGTACCTAAAAAATGATACAAACAAAGATATTTCCACAGAGAAACACTATCATAGATTCATTAAAAATCTTATGGTTCACCAAATGGACAGGTGTGAGGATTGGATACATTACCATATTGAGGTTAACAGAGAGCTACAAACACATGTGAAATATAGAATCACCAAAGACCTACGCAATACCAAGAGAAGACTACTCAACATTGTGTCATAACCTACATGGGAAAAGGATCCGAAGAAGAATAGATATATGTATATGTGTGAAAGAACCACATCTTGCACACCTAGAACAAACAAAACATTGTAATCAAGTTTGCTGTGAGAAAAAATAAAAATTAAGTTAAAAATACCAACAAGAGGGGCTTCCCTGGTGGCGCAGTGGTTGAGAATCCGCCTGCCAATGCAGGGGACACGGGTTCGAGCCCTGGTCTGGGAAGATCCCACATGCCGCGGAGCAACTGGGCCCGTGAGCCACAACTACTGAGCCTGCGCGTCTGGAGCCTGTTCTCCGCAGCAAGAGAGGCCGCGACAGTGAGAGGCCCGCGCACCGCGATGAAGAGTGGCCCCCGCTTGCCGCAACTGGAGAAAGCCCTCGCACAGAAACGAAGACCCAACACAGCCAAAAATAAATAAATAAATAGAATACCATGGCCAAAAATCAGTAAAAATAAAAAAAAAATTTAAAAAAAAAAAAAAAAAAAAAAAAAAAAAAAAAATACCAACAAGAAGTAAGGAGACATAAACTTAAAGGGCTTTTTCCTCGCACATTCCATTCTAATTTACAACCTAGAACACCACTTCCAGTAAGGCTCTGTTGCCCTAGTAACCAGATTTGGTAAAGGAGAAATGCTGCCGCCTTGTGGCCGATTCCCGCAAGAGCAGCTTTTAACCCACAGCTAATGGTCACTTACCATTCACAAGGACGCAGGGCTGTAAAGGACACCTGCCCTCAAAATTGTGCTGAGGTAGGGAATGGATAAAAAAATTCAAAACAGGCAAAATGTTCACGAAGATAGTATGAAGAGGTAAGTTTTACTCACTCTCTTTTTAAAGAAAGGAAAATGGATAAAAGCTCAGCCTCAGGAAGAATTAGACTCATGCAATCTAATCTACAAAAAGTTTTCAACTCACACCAGTCGACTGACCATTGGCAAAAAGTCTACAAACAATAAATGCTGAAGAGGTTTTAGAGAACTCTGTACCCTCTAGCTGCTGGTGAGATGTAAAAGGGTTAAACGCTAATAATGAGAACAGAAAGGAGCTGCGTTGAAAAGGAAAAATTGAGGTACCATTCAATCCAGCAGGCGCACCAAAGGGCCTGTCACCTGAGAAGACCAGAATGGAGAAGACCCGGGCTGCAAAAGCTGCACTGCAGCCTAATTCACAATAGACAAGACAGTGAGGCAACCAAAAGGTCCATCAACAGATGAATGGATAAAGAAGAAGTGGTCCATGTACACAATGAATACTAGCCATGGAAAACAATGAAACACTGCTCTTTGAGGCACCATAGATGATCTTGGAGATAATCACAGAACATGAGGTAAGTCGGAAAGCAAAAGTCCTATATCCTATGATATCACTTATAGGCGTTATCTAATAACTGACACAAATGAACATATTTCCACAGAGAAAGTCAATCACAGACTTACTAAAAAAAACTATGCTTATCTAAAAGGAAAGGTGGGGGGAATGGATACATGAAGATTAGCGTTACCATATGTATACAAATACATATTATATACATATATCAAAAAGACCGACCATATAGCAAGGAAGGATTACAGAACACTCTGTAATAATTTACACGGGAAGAGGATCTCTACATAAATAGGTATATAGAGTATGTAGATGAACCAGAGTGTGTACACCTTGGACAAGCAACCTTCTAACCTTTACCCCAATTGAAAAAATTAAAACAACGAACTAGGAGTAGTGAGACATAAACTTATGGGGGGTTTTCCTGGCGCATTCCATCCAAATTGAAAACCTAGGCAGACAACTTCCAGAACGGCTCTGCTGCCCTAGTACCCAGATTTGGGAATCGAGAAATGCTGCATCCTTGTGGCCGTTTCCCACAACAGCAGCTTTGAACCCACTGCAAAAGGTCACTAATTATTCACCAATTGCAGGTCTGTAAATGACACCGGCCCTCCAAAAAATACTGAGGTCGAAAATCGAACAAAAAATTCTAGAGTGCAACCTTCCAAAAAGAACATTTGAAGAGGTATATTATACTCACACTTTTTTTTCTTTTTTCTTTTAACAGAAAAGAAAAAGGCGTGGAAAAATGATGAATTGTAGGAATTTTTACAGACATGTAAACCCAAATTACAAAAACCGGTCAGCTCACACCAGTCAGAATGGCCATCAACAAAAATGCTGCAAACAAGAAATGCTGACGTGATTGTGGAGAAATGCGTACCCTCGATTCTAAGGGGGACGTGGTAAGAGCCACTAATGAAAGCACAATTGAGGTGCCTTGAAAAGGTAAACGTTGAGCTACCATACCAGTCAATCAATCATACCCACTGCTGGGTCTATCACCTGAGAAAAGGAAAATCAAAAATCACAGGCTGGCAATCCTGCACTCCAGCAATATTTACCATAGGCAACACTTGGAAGCAAGGAAAATGTCCATCAACAGAGGAATGCACCAAGAAGAAGTGGTCCATGTACACAATGGAATATTAGCCATGGAAAACATTGAAGCACTGCTCTTTGAGGCACCATAGATGAGCCTGGAGATAATCACAAAACATGAAGTAGGTCGGAAAGCAAAAGACCTATATCCTATATTATCACTTATGGCATTATCTAATAACTGGCACAGATGAACATATTTCCAAAGAGAAAGACACTCACAGGCTTAGAAAACAAACTATGCTCATCTGAAAGGAAAGGAGGGGGGAAATTGAGAAATGAAGATTAGTGTTACTATACATATACAAATACATATTATATACATGTATCAAAAAGACCGAACATATAGCAAGGGAGGTCGACGGAACACTGTAATATTTTACATGGGAAGAGGATCTGTACATTAATAGACATACATAATGTACAAATGAACCAGATTGTGTACACCCAGGACAAACAATATTCTAAACTTTACCCAGATTAAAACACTTTTAAAAACCAAGAAGAAGTAATGAGACATAAACTTATGGGGATTTCTCCTGGCAAATTCCATTCTAATTTACAACCTAGGACAATGACTTCCAGAAAGGCTCTGCTGCCCTAGTACCCGGATTGGGGAATGGAGAAATGCTACCTCCTTGTGGCCGTTTCCCACAACAGCAGCTTTGAACCAACTGCAAAAGGTCACTAAATTTTCACCAACTTGCAGTTCTGTAAATGACACCTGCCCTCCAGAAAATTTCTGGGGTCAAAAATCGACCAAAAAATTCAAAAGAGGGCAACCTTCGAAGAAGACAATTTCAAGAGCTATATTGTACTCACGGTTTTTTCTTTTAAGAGGAAAGAAAAAGGCGTAGGAATATGATGAAATGTAAAAAATTTAATGACATGCATACCCATATTACAAAAACCTATCAGCTCACAGCAGTCAGAATGGCCATTAGGAAAAATGCTGCAAAAAATAAACGGTGAAGGGAGTGTGGAGAAATGCGTACCCTCGGTTGTAAGGGGGGGGGGGCATGTAAAGAGCCGCTAATGAAAACACAGTGTAGGTGCTTTGAAAAGGGAAACATTGAGCTACCAGTCAATCAATCACAACCACTGCTTGGCCTATCACCTGAGAAAATGAGAATCAAAAAGTCACAGGCTGGCAAACCTGTACGCCAGCAAGATTTACCATAGCCAGCACTTGGAAGCAATGAAAATGTCCATCAACTGAGGAATGCACCAAGAAGAAGTGGTCCACGTACACAATGGAATATTACTCTAATAATAAATATAAATTAAATTTAAAAACAAACAAAAGCAAGGAGACATCAACATTTGTGGGTTTATCCGGGCACATTGCACTCTAATTTATAACCGAAGAAGACCACTGGCCGGTAGGTCTGTTTCCCTAGTACCAGCAAGGAGAACGTAGAAAGGCTGCCGCTCTCTGGCCGTTACCTGCAAAAGCAGGTTTAAAGCCTGAGCTAATGGTCACTTCATATGAACAAGTACTGCAGGGCTGTAAATGAAACCTGCCCTCAAAGTGTCTTGAGGGAGATGATGGCCAAAATATTTCAAATGGTGACACATACTTTAAGAAAACACTTTGAAGAAATAAGCTCTAATCACAGCCGGGAATATAAAAAAAGGACATGCCTTAAAGCTCAATTTCAACGCATTATGAGACACATGCAAATTCAACCACAAAGAGGTATCAGCTCACACCACTCAGAATAACCATCAGCAAAAACTACAAAGAATAAATCCTGAAGGTGCTGGGAAGAAATACATACCCTCCCCTTTAAGTGGGACGTAACCTGGAAAGAGACACTAAGGAGAACAGAAGAGAGGTGCCTTTAAATGGTAAACATTGAGCTACCATATGATCCAGCAGACCTATTCCTGGACCTATAAACTAAGAAGACAGAATTGGAAGGACACAGGCACGCAAATCTGCATTGCATAGTATTACAATAGCCAAGATATGGAAGTAACCAAAGAGTCCACCGACAGATGGGTGGACAAAGAAGAACTGCTACCTGTACAGATGGAATATGAGCTAGTGAAAAAAATGAAACAATGCCATTTCCAGCACCATAGATGAGTCTAGAAGTAATCACGCAACTTGGAGTAAGTGAGAAAGCGAACAACACATATCCTATCATATCACATATAGGTGGTACCTAAAAAATGATACAAACAAAGATATTTCCACAGAGAAACACTATCATAGATTCATTAAAAATCTTATGGTTCACCAAATGGACAGGTGTGAGGATTGGATACATTACCATATTGAGGTTAACAGAGAGCTACAAACACATGTGAAATATAGAATCACCAAAGACCTACGCAATACCAAGAGAAGACTACTCAACATTGTGTCATAACCTACATGGGAAAAGGATCCGAAGAAGAATAGATATATGTATATGTGTGAAAGAACCACATCTTGCACACCTAGAACAAACAAAACATTGTAATCAAGTTTGCTGTGAGAAAAAATAAAAATTAAGTTAAAAATACCAACAAGAAGTAAGGAGACATAAACTTAAAGGGCTTTTTCCTCGCACATTCCATTCTAATTTACAACCTAGAACACCACTTCCAGTAAGGCTCTGTTGCCCTAGTAACCAGATTTGGTAAAGGAGAAATGCTGCCGCCTTGTGGCCGATTCCCGCAAGAGCAGCTTTTAACCCACAGCTAATGGTCACTTACCATTCACAAGGACTCAGGGCTGTAAAGGACACCTGCCCTCAAAATTGTGCTGAGGTAGGGAATGGATAAAAAAATTCAAAACAGGCAAAATGTTCACGAAGATAGTATGAAGAGGTAAGTTTTACTCACTCTCTTTTTAAAGAAAGGAAAATGGATAAAAGCTCAGCCTCAGGAAGAATTAGACTCATGCAATCTAATCTACAAAAAGTTTTCAACTCACACCAGTCGACTGACCATTGGCAAAAAGTCTACAAACAATAAATGCTGAAGAGGTTTTAGAGAACTCTGTACCCTCTAGCTGCTGGTGAGATGTAAAAGGGTTAAACGCTAATAATGAGAACAGAAAGGAGCTGCGTTGAAAAGGAAAAATTGAGGTACCATTCAATCCAGCAGGCGCACCAAAGGGCCTGTCACCTGAGAAGACCAGAATGGAGAAGACCCGGGCTGCAAAAGCTGCACTGCAGCCTAATTCACAATAGACAAGACAGTGAGGCAACCAAAAGGTCCATCAACAGATGAAAGGATAAAGAAGAAGTGGTCCATGTACACAATGAATACTAGCCATGGAAAACAATGAAACACTGCTCTTTGAGGCACCATAGATGATCTTGGAGATAATCACAGAACATGAGGTAAGTCGGAAAGCAAAAGTCCTATATCCTATGATATCACTTATAGGCGTTATCTAATAACTGACACAAATGAACATATTTCCACAGAGAAAGTCAATCACAGACTTACTAAAAAAAACTATGCTTATCTAAAAGGAAAGGTGGGGGGAATGGATACATGAAGATTAGCGTTACCATATGTATACAAATACATATTATATACATATATCAAAAAGACCGACCATATAGCAAGGAAGGATTACAGAACACTCTGTAATAATTTACACGGGAAGAGGATCTCTACATAAATAGGTATATAGAATATGTAGATGAACCAGAGTGTGTACACCTTGGACAAGCAACCTTCTAACCTTTACCCCAATTGAAAAAATTAAAACAACGAACTAGGAGTAGTGAGACATAAACTTATGGGGGGTTTTCCTGGCGCATTCCATCCAAATTGAAAACCTAGGCAGACAACTTCCAGAACGGCTCTGCTGCCCTAGTACCCAGATTTGGGAATCGAGAAATGCTGCATCCTTGTGGCCGTTTCCCACAACAGCAGCTTTGAACCCACTGCAAAAGGTCACTAATTATTCACCAATTGCAGGTCTGTAAATGACACCGGCCCTCCAAAAAATACTGAGGTCGAAAATCGAACAAAAAATTCTAGAGTGCAACCTTCCAAAAAGAACATTTGAAGAGGTATATTATACTCACACTTTTTTTCTTTTAACAGAAAAGAAAAAGGCGTGGAAAAATGATGAATTGTAGGAATTTTTACAGACATGTAAACCCAAATTACAAAAACCGGTCAGCTCACACCAGTCAGAATGGCCATCAACAAAAATGCTGCAAACAAGAAATGCTGACGTGATTGTGGAGAAATGCGTACCCTCGATTCTAAGGGGGACGTGGTAAGAGCCACTAATGAAAGCACAATTGAGGTGCCTTGAAAAGGTAAACGTTGAGCTACCATACCAGTCAATCAATCATACCCACTGCTGGGTCTATCACCTGAGAAAAGGAAAATCAAAAATCACAGGCTGGCAATCCTGCACCCCAGCAATATTTACCATAGGCAACACTTGGAAGCAAGGAAAATGTCCATCAACAGAGGAATGCACCAAGAAGAAGTGGTCCATGTACACAATGGAATATTAGCCATGGAAAACATTGAAGCACTGCTCTTTGAGGCACCATAGATGAGCCTGGAGATAATCACAAAACATGAAGTAGGTCGGAAAGCAAAAGACCTATATCCTATATTATCACTTATGGCATTATCTAATAACTGGCACAGATGAACATATTTCCAAAGAGAAAGACACTCACAGGCTTAGAAAACAAACTATGCTCATCTGAAAGGAAAGGAGGGGGGAAATTGAGAAATGAAGATTAGTGTTACTATACATATACAAATACATATTATATACATGTATCAAAAAGACCGAACATATAGCAAGGGAGGTCGACGGAACACTGTAATATTTTACATGGGAAGAGGATCTGTACATTAATAGACATACATAATGTACAAATGAACCAGATTGTGTACACCCAGGACAAACAATATTCTAAACTTTACCCAGATTAAAACACTTTTAAAAACCAAGAAGAAGTAATGAGACATAAACTTATGGGGATTTCTCCTGGCAAATTCCATTCTAATTTACAACCTAGGACAATGACTTCCAGAAAGGCTCTGCTGCCCTAGTACCCGGATTGGGGAATGGAGAAATGCTACCTCCTTGTGGCCGTTTCCCACAACAGCAGCTTTGAACCCACTGCAAAAGGTCACTAAATTTTCACCAACTTGCAGTTCTGTAAATGACACCTGCCCTCCAGAAAATTTCTGGGGTCAAAAATCGACCAAAAAATTCAAAAGAGGGCAACCTTCGAAGAAGACAATTTCAAGAGCTATATTGTACTCACGGTTTTTTCTTTTAAGAGGAAAGAAAAAGGCGTAGGAATATGATGAAATGTAAAAAATTTAATGACATGCATACCCATATTACGAAAACCTATCAGCTCACAGCAGTCAGAATGGCCATTAGGAAAAATGCTGCAAAAAATAAACGGTGAAGGGAGTGTGGAGAAATGCGTACCCTCGGTTGTAAGGGGGGGGCATGTAAAGAGCCGCTAATGAAAACACAGTGTAGGTGCTTTGAAAAGGGAAACATTGAGCTACCAGTCAATCAATCACAACCACTGCTTGGCCTATCACCTGAGAAAATGAGAATCAAAAAGTCACAGGCTGGCAAACCTGTACGCCAGCAAGATTTACCATAGCCAGCACTTGGAAGCAATGAAAATGTCCATCAACTGAGGAATGCACCAAGAAGAAGTGGTCCACGTACACAATGGAATATTACTCTAATAATAAATATAAATTAAATTTAAAAACAAACAAAAGCAAGGAGACATCAACATTTGTGGGTTTATCCGGGCACATTGCACTCTAATTTATAACCGAAGAACACCACTGGCCGGTAGGTCTGTTTCCCTAGTACCAGCAAGGGGAACGTAGAAAGGCTGCCGCTCTCTGGCCGTTACCTGCAAAAGCAGGTTTAAAGCCTGAGCTAATGGTCACTTCATATGAACAAGTACTGCAGGGCTGTAAATGAAACCTGCCCTCAAAGTGTCTTGAGGGAGATGATGGCCAAAATATTTCAAATGGTGACACATACTTTAAGAAAACACTTTGAAGAAATAAGCTCTAATCACAGCCGGGAATATAAAAAAAGGACATGCCTTAAAGCTCAATTTCAACGCATTATGAGACACATGCAAATTCAACCACAAAGAGGTATCAGCTCACACCACTCAGAATAACCATCAGCAAAAACTACAAAGAATAAATCCTGAAGGTGCTGGGAAGAAATACATACCCTCCCCTTTAAGTGGGACGTAACCTGGAAAGAGACACTAAGGAGAACAGAAGAGAGGTGCCTTTAAATGGTAAACATTGAGCTACCATATGATCCAGCAGACCTATTCCTGGACCTATAAACTAAGAAGACAGAATTGGAAGGACACAGGCACGCAAATCTGCATTGCATAGTATTACAATAGCCAAGATATGGAAGTAACCAAAGAGTCCACCGACAGATGGGTGGACAAAGAAGAACTGCTACCTGTACAGATGGAATATGAGCTAGTGAAAAAAATGAAACAATGCCATTTCCAGCACCATAGATGAGTCTAGAAGTAATCACGCAACTTGGAGTAAGTGAGAAAGCGAACAACACATATCCTATCATATCACATATAGGTGGTACCTAAAAAATGATACAAACAAAGATATTTCCACAGAGAAACACTATCATAGATTCATTAAAAATCTTATGGTTCACCAAATGGACAGGTGTGAGGATTGGATACATTACCATATTGAGGTTAACAGAGAGCTACAAACACATGTGAAATATAGAATCACCAAAGACCTACGCAATACCAAGAGAAGACTACTCAACATTGTGTCATAACCTACATGGGAAAAGGATCCGAAGAAGAATAGATATATGTATATGTGTGAAAGAACCACATCTTGCACACCTAGAACAAACAAAACATTGTAATCAAGTTTGCTGTGAGAAAAAATAAAAATTAAGTTAAAAATACCAACAAGAAGTAAGGAGACATAAACTTAAAGGGCTTTTTCCTCGCACATTCCATTCTAATTTACAACCTAGAACACCACTTCCAGTAAGGCTCTGTTGCCCTAGTAACCAGATTTGGTAAAGGAGAAATGCTGCCGCCTTGTGGCCGATTCCCGCAAGAGCAGCTTTTAACCCACAGCTAATGGTCACTTACCATTCACAAGGACTCAGGGCTGTAAAGGACACCTGCCCTCAAAATTGTGCTGAGGTAGGGAATGGATAAAAAAATTCAAAACAGGCAAAATGTTCACGAAGATAGTATGAAGAGGTAAGTTTTACTCACTCTCTTTTTAAAGAAAGGAAAATGGATAAAAGCTCAGCCTCAGGAAGAATTAGACTCATGCAATCTAATCTACAAAAAGTTTTCAACTCACACCAGTCGACTGACCATTGGCAAAAAGTCTACAAACAATAAATGCAGAAGAGGTTTTAGAGAACTCTGTACCCTCTAGCTGCTGGTGAGATGTAAAAGGGTTAAACGCTAATAATGAGAACAGAAAGGAGCTGCGTTGAAAAGGAAAAATTGAGGTACCATTCAATCCAGCAGGCGCACCAAAGGGCCTGTCACCTGAGAAGACCAGAATGGAGAAGACCCGGGCTGCAAAAGCTGCACTGCAGCCTAATTCACAATAGACAAGACAGTGAGGCAACCAAAAGGTCCATCAACAGATGAAAGGATAAAGAAGAAGTGGTCCATGTACACAATGAATACTAGCCATGGAAAACAATGAAACACTGCTCTTTGAGGCACCATAGATGATCTTGGAGATAATCACAGAACATGAGGTAAGTCGGAAAGCAAAAGTCCTATATCCTATGATATCACTTATAGGCGTTATCTAATAACTGACACAAATGAACATATTTCCACAGAGAAAGTCAATCACAGACTTACTAAAAAAAACTATGCTTATCTAAAAGGAAAGGTGGGGGGAATGGATACATGAAGATTAGCGTTACCATATGTATACAAATACATATTATATACATATATCAAAAAGACCGACCATATAGCAAGGAAGGATTACAGAACACTCTGTAATAATTTACACGGGAAGAGGATCTCTACATAAATAGGTATATAGAATATGTAGATGAACCAGAGTGTGTACACCTTGGACAAGCAACCTTCTAACCTTTACCCCAATTGAAAAAATTAAAACAACGAACTAGGAGTAGTGAGACATAAACTTATGGGGGGTTTTCCTGGCGCATTCCATCCAAATTGAAAACCTAGGCAGACAACTTCCAGAACGGCTCTGCTGCCCTAGTACCCAGATTTGGGAATCGAGAAATGCTGCATCCTTGTGGCCGTTTCCCACAACAGCAGCTTTGAACCCACTGCAAAAGGTCACTAATTATTCACCAATTGCAGGTCTGTAAATGACACCGGCCCTCCAAAAAATACTGAGGTCGAAAATCGAACAAAAAATTCTAGAGTGCAACCTTCCAAAAAGAAAATTTGAAGAGGTATATTATACTCACACTTTTTTTCTTTTTTCTTTTAACAGAAAAGAAAAAGGCGTGGAAAAATGATGAATTGTAGGAATTTTTACAGACATGTAAACCCAAATTACAAAAACCGGTCAGCTCACACCAGTCAGAATGGCCATCAACAAAAATGCTGCAAACAAGAAATGCTGACGTGATTGTGGAGAAATGCGTACCCTCGATTCTAAGGGGGACGTGGTAAGAGCCACTAATGAAAGCACAATTGAGGTGCCTTGAAAAGGTAAACGTTGAGCTACCATACCAGTCAATCAATCATACCCACTGCTGGGTCTATCACCTGAGAAAAGGAAAATCAAAAATCACAGGCTGGCAATCCTGCACCCCAGCAATATTTACCATAGGCAACACTTGGAAGCAACGAAAATGTCCATCAACAGAGGAATGCACCAAGAAGAAGTGGTCCATGTACACAATGGAATATTAGCCATGGAAAACATTGAAGCACTGCTCTTTGAGGCACCATAGATGAGCCTGGAGATAATCACAAAACATGAAGTAGGTCGGAAAGCAAAAGACCTATATCCTATATTATCACTTATGGCATTATCTAATAACTGGCACAGATGAACATATTTCCAAAGAGAAAGACACTCACAGGCTTAGAAAACAAACTATGCTCATCTGAAAGGAAAGGAGGGGGGAAATTGAGAAATGAAGATTAGTGTTACTATACATATACAAATACATATTATATACATGTATCAAAAAGACCGAACATATAGCAAGGGAGGTCGACGGAACACTGTAATATTTTACATGGGAAGAGGATCTGTACATTAATAGACATACATAATGTACAAATGAACCAGATTGTGTACACCCAGGACAAACAATATTCTAAACTTTACCCAGATTAAAACACTTTTAAAAACCAAGAAGAAGTAATGAGACATAAACTTATGGGGATTTCTCCTGGCAAATTCCATTCTAATTTACAACCTAGGACAATGACTTCCAGAAAGGCTCTGCTGCCCTAGTACCCGGATTGGGGAATGGAGAAATGCTACCTCCTTGTGGCCGTTTCCCACAACAGCAGCTTTGAACCCACTGCAAAAGGTCACTAAATTTTCACCAACTTGCAGTTCTGTAAATGACACCTGCCCTCCAGAAAATTTCTGGGGTCAAAAATCGACCAAAAAATTCAAAAGAGGGCAACCTTCGAAGAAGACAATTTCAAGAGCTATATTGTACTCACGGTTTTTTCTTTTAAGAGGAAAGAAAAAGGCGTAGGAATATGATGAAATGTAAAAAATTTAATGACATGCATACCCATATTACGAAAACCTATCAGCTCACAGCAGTCAGAATGGCCATTAGGAAAAATGCTGCAAAAAATAAACGGTGAAGGGAGTGTGGAGAAATGCGTACCCTCGGTTGTAAGGGGGGGGCATGTAAAGAGCCGCTAATGAAAACACAGTGTAGGTGCTTTGAAAAGGGAAACATTGAGCTACCAGTCAATCAATCACAACCACTGCTTGGCCTATCACCTGAGAAAATGAGAATCAAAAAGTCACAGGCTGGCAAACCTGTACGCCAGCAAGATTTACCATAGCCAGCACTTGGAAGCAATGAAAATGTCCATCAACTGAGGAATGCACCAAGAAGAAGTGGTCCACGTACACAATGGAATATTACTCTAATAATAAATATAAATTAAATTTAAAAACAAACAAAAGCAAGGAGACATCAACATTTGTGGGTTTATCCGGGCACATTGCACTCTAATTTATAACCGAAGAACACCACTGGCCGGTAGGTCTGTTTCCCTAGTACCAGCAAGGGGAACGTAGAAAGGCTGCCGCTCTCTGGCCGTTACCTGCAAAAGCAGGTTTAAAGCCTGAGCTAATGGTCACTTCATATGAACAAGTACTGCAGGGCTGTAAATGAAACCTGCCCTCAAAGTGTCTTGAGGGAGATGATGGCCAAAATATTTCAAATGGTGACACATACTTTAAGAAAACACTTTGAAGAAATAAGCTCTAATCACAGCCGGGAATATAAAAAAAGGACATGCCTTAAAGCTCAATTTCAACGCATTATGAGACACATGCAAATTCAACCACAAAGAGGTATCAGCTCACACCACTCAGAATAACCATCAGCAAAAACTACAAAGAATAAATCCTGAAGGTGCTGGGAAGAAATACATACCCTCCCCTTTAAGTGGGACGTAACCTGGAAAGAGACACTAAGGAGAACAGAAGAGAGGTGCCTTTAAATGGTAAACATTGAGCTACCATATGATCCAGCAGACCTATTCCTGGACCTATAAACTAAGAAGACAGAATTGGAAGGACACAGGCACGCAAATCTGCATTGCATAGTATTACAATAGCCAAGATATGGAAGTAACCAAAGAGTCCACCGACAGATGGGTGGACAAAGAAGAACTGCTACCTGTACAGATGGAATATGAGCTAGTGAAAAAAATGAAACAATGCCATTTCCAGCACCATAGATGAGTCTAGAAGTAATCACGCAACTTGGAGTAAGTGAGAAAGCGAACAACACATATCCTATCATATCACATATAGGTGGTACCTAAAAAATGATACAAACAAAGATATTTCCACAGAGAAACACTATCATAGATTCATTAAAAATCTTATGGTTCACCAAATGGACAGGTGTGAGGATTGGATACATTACCATATTGAGGTTAACAGAGAGCTACAAACACATGTGAAATATAGAATCACCAAAGACCTACGCAATACCAAGAGAAGACTACTCAACATTGTGTCATAACCTACATGGGAAAAGGATCCGAAGAAGAATAGATATATGTATATGTGTGAAAGAACCACATCTTGCACACCTAGAACAAACAAAACATTGTAATCAAGTTTGCTGTGAGAAAAAATAAAAATTAAGTTAAAAATACCAACAAGAAGTAAGGAGACATAAACTTAAAGGGCTTTTTCCTCGCACATTCCATTCTAATTTACAACCTAGAACACCACTTCCAGTAAGGCTCTGTTGCCCTAGTAACCAGATTTGGTAAAGGAGAAATGCTGCCGCCTTGTGGCCGATTCCCGCAAGAGCAGCTTTTAACCCACAGCTAATGGTCACTTACCATTCACAAGGACTCAGGGCTGTAAAGGACACCTGCCCTCAAAATTGTGCTGAGGTAGGGAATGGATAAAAAAATTCAAAACAGGCAAAATGTTCACGAAGATAGTATGAAGAGGTAAGTTTTACTCACTCTCTTTTTAAAGAAAGGAAAATGGATAAAAGCTCAGCCTCAGGAAGAATTAGACTCATGCAATCTAATCTACAAAAAGTTTTCAACTCACACCAGTCGACTGACCATTGGCAAAAAGTCTACAAACAATAAATGCTGAAGAGGTTTTAGAGAACTCTGTACCCTCTAGCTGCTGGTGAGATGTAAAAGGGTTAAACGCTAATAATGAGAACAGAAAGGAGCTGCGTTGAAAAGGAAAAATTGAGGTACCATTCAATCCAGCAGGCGCACCAAAGGGCCTGTCACCTGAGAAGACCAGAATGGAGAAGACCCGGGCTGCAAAAGCTGCACTGCAGCCTAATTCACAATAGACAAGACAGTGAGGCAACCAAAAGGTCCATCAACAGATGAAAGGATAAAGAAGAAGTGGTCCATGTACACAATGAATACTAGCCATGGAAAACAATGAAACACTGCTCTTTGAGGCACCATAGATGATCTTGGAGATAATCACAGAACATGAGGTAAGTCGGAAAGCAAAAGTCCTATATCCTATGATATCACTTATAGGCGTTATCTAATAACTGACACAAATGAACATATTTCCACAGAGAAAGTCAATCACAGACTTACTAAAAAAAACTATGCTTATCTAAAAGGAAAGGTGGGGGGAATGGATACATGAAGATTAGCGTTACCATATGTATACAAATACATATTATATACATATATCAAAAAGACCGACCATATAGCAAGGAAGGATTACAGAACACTCTGTAATAATTTACACGGGAAGAGGATCTCTACATAAATAGGTATATAGAATATGTAGATGAACCAGAGTGTGTACACCTTGGACAAGCAACCTTCTAACCTTTACCCCAATTGAAAAAATTAAAACAACGAACTAGGAGTAGTGAGACATAAACTTATGGGGGGTTTTCCTGGCGCATTCCATCCAAATTGAAAACCTAGGCAGACAACTTCCAGAACGGCTCTGCTGCCCTAGTACCCAGATTTGGGAATCGAGAAATGCTGCATCCTTGTGGCCGTTTCCCACAACAGCAGCTTTGAACCCACTGCAAAAGGTCACTAATTATTCACCAATTGCAGGTCTGTAAATGACACCGGCCCTCCAAAAAATACTGAGGTCGAAAATCGAACAAAAAATTCTAGAGTGCAACCTTCCAAAAAGAACATTTGAAGAGGTATATTATACTCACACTTTTTTTCTTTTTTCTTTTAACAGAAAAGAAAAAGGCGTGGAAAAATGATGAATTGTAGGAATTTTTACAGACATGTAAACCCAAATTACAAAAACCGGTCAGCTCACACCAGTCAGAATGGCCATCAACAAAAATGCTGCAAACAAGAAATGCTGACGTGATTGTGGAGAAATGCGTACCCTCGATTCTAAGGGGGACGTGGTAAGAGCCACTAATGAAAGCACAATTGAGGTGCCTTGAAAAGGTAAACGTTGAGCTACCATACCAGTCAATCAATCATACCCACTGCTGGGTCTATCACCTGAGAAAAGGAAAATCAAAAATCACAGGCTGGCAATCCTGCACTCCAGCAATATTTACCATAGGCAACACTTGGAAGCAAGGAAAATGTCCATCAACAGAGGAATGCACCAAGAAGAAGTGGTCCATGTACACAATGGAATATTAGCCATGGAAAACATTGAAGCACTGCTCTTTGAGGCACCATAGATGAGCCTGGAGATAATCACAAAACATGAAGTAGGTCGGAAAGCAAAAGACCTATATCCTATATTATCACTTATGGCATTATCTAATAACTGGCACAGATGAACATATTTCCAAAGAGAAAGACACTCACAGGCTTAGAAAACAAACTATGCTCATCTGAAAGGAAAGGAGGGGGGAAATTGAGAAATGAAGATTAGTGTTACTATACATATACAAATACATATTATATACATGTATCAAAAAGACCGAACATATAGCAAGGGAGGTCGACGGAACACTGTAATATTTTACATGGGAAGAGGATCTGTACATTAATAGACATACATAATGTACAAATGAACCAGATTGTGTACACCCAGGACAAACAATATTCTAAACTTTACCCAGATTAAAACACTTTTAAAAACCAAGAAGAAGTAATGAGACATAAACTTATGGGGATTTCTCCTGGCAAATTCCATTCTAATTTACAACCTAGGACAATGACTTCCAGAAAGGCTCTGCTGCCCTAGTACCCGGATTGGGGAATGGAGAAATGCTACCTCCTTGTGGCCGTTTCCCACAACAGCAGCTTTGAACCAACTGCAAAAGGTCACTAAATTTTCACCAACTTGCAGTTCTGTAAATGACACCTGCCCTCCAGAAAATTTCTGGGGTCAAAAATCGACCAAAAAATTCAAAAGAGGGCAACCTTCGAAGAAGACAATTTCAAGAGCTATATTGTACTCACGGTTTTTTCTTTTAAGAGGAAAGAAAAAGGCGTAGGAATATGATGAAATGTAAAAAATTTAATGACATGCATACCCATATTACGAAAACCTATCAGCTCACAGCAGTCAGAATGGCCATTAGGAAAAATGCTGCAAAAAATAAACGGTGAAGGGAGTGTGGAGAAATGCGTACCCTCGGTTGTAAGGGGGGGGCATGTAAAGAGCCGCTAATGAAAACACAGTGTAGGTGCTTTGAAAAGGGAAACATTGAGCTACCAGTCAATCAATCACAACCACTGCTTGGCCTATCACCTGAGAAAATGAGAATCAAAAAGTCACAGGCTGGCAAACCTGTACGCCAGCAAGATTTACCATAGCCAGCACTTGGAAGCAATGAAAATGTCCATCAACTGAGGAATGCACCAAGAAGAAGTGGTCCACGTACACAATGGAATATTACTCTAATAATAAATATAAATTAAATTTAAAAACAAACAAAAGCAAGGAGACATCAACATTTGTGGGTTTATCCGGGCACATTGCACTCTAATTTATAACCGAAGAACACCACTGGCCGGTAGGTCTGTTTCCCTAGTACCAGCAAGGGGAACGTAGAAAGGCTGCCGCTCTCTGGCCGTTACCTGCAAAAGCAGGTTTAAAGCCTGAGCTAATGGTCACTTCATATGAACAAGTACTGCAGGGCTGTAAATGAAACCTGCCCTCAAAGTGTCTTGAGGGAGATGATGGCCAAAATATTTCAAATGGTGACACATACTTTAAGAAAACACTTTGAAGAAATAAGCTCTAATCACAGCCGGGAATATAAAAAAAGGACATGCCTTAAAGCTCAATTTCAACGCATTATGAGACACATGCAAATTCAACCACAAAGAGGTATCAGCTCACACCACTCAGAATAACCATCAGCAAAAACTACAAAGAATAAATCCTGAAGGTGCTGGGAAGAAATACATACCCTCCCCTTTAAGTGGGACGTAACCTGGAAAGAGACACTAAGGAGAACAGAAGAGAGGTGCCTTTAAATGGTAAACATTGAGCTACCATATGATCCAGCAGACCTATTCCTGGACCTATAAACTAAGAAGACAGAATTGGAAGGACACAGGCACGCAAATCTGCATTGCATAGTATTACAATAGCCAAGATATGGAAGTAACCAAAGAGTCCACCGACAGATGGGTGGACAAAGAAGAACTGCTACCTGTACAGATGGAATATGAGCTAGTGAAAAAAATGAAACAATGCCATTTCCAGCACCATAGATGAGTCTAGAAGTAATCACGCAACTTGGAGTAAGTGAGAAAGCGAACAACACATATCCTATCATATCACATATAGGTGGTACCTAAAAAATGATACAAACAAAGATATTTCCACAGAGAAACACTATCATAGATTCATTAAAAATCTTATGGTTCACCAAATGGACAGGTGTGAGGATTGGATACATTACCATATTGAGGTTAACAGAGAGCTACAAACACATGTGAAATATAGAATCACCAAAGACCTACGCAATACCAAGAGAAGACTACTCAACATTGTGTCATAACCTACATGGGAAAAGGATCCGAAGAAGAATAGATATATGTATATGTGTGAAAGAACCACATCTTGCACACCTAGAACAAACAAAACATTGTAATCAAGTTTGCTGTGAGAAAAAATAAAAATTAAGTTAAAAATACCAACAAGAAGTAAGGAGACATAAACTTAAAGGGCTTTTTCCTCGCACATTCCATTCTAATTTACAACCTAGAACACCACTTCCAGTAAGGCTCTGTTGCCCTAGTAACCAGATTTGGTAAAGGAGAAATGCTGCCGCCTTGTGGCCGATTCCCGCAAGAGCAGCTTTTAACCCACAGCTAATGGTCACTTACCATTCACAAGGACTCAGGGCTGTAAAGGACACCTGCCCTCAAAATTGTGCTGAGGTAGGGAATGGATAAAAAAATTCAAAACAGGCAAAATGTTCACGAAGATAGTATGAAGAGGTAAGTTTTACTCACTCTCTTTTTAAAGAAAGGAAAATGGATAAAAGCTCAGCCTCAGGAAGAATTAGACTCATGCAATCTAATCTACAAAAAGTTTTCAACTCACACCAGTCGACTGACCATTGGCAAAAAGTCTACAAACAATAAATGCAGAAGAGGTTTTAGAGAACTCTGTACCCTCTAGCTGCTGGTGAGATGTAAAAGGGTTAAACGCTAATAATGAGAACAGAAAGGAGCTGCGTTGAAAAGGAAAAATTGAGGTACCATTCAATCCAGCAGGCGCACCAAAGGGCCTGTCACCTGAGAAGACCAGAATGGAGAAGACCCGGGCTGCAAAAGCTGCACTGCAGCCTAATTCACAATAGACAAGACAGTGAGGCAACCAAAAGGTCCATCAACAGATGAAAGGATAAAGAAGAAGTGGTCCATGTACACAATGAATACTAGCCATGGAAAACAATGAAACACTGCTCTTTGAGGCACCATAGATGATCTTGGAGATAATCACAGAACATGAGGTAAGTCGGAAAGCAAAAGTCCTATATCCTATGATATCACTTATAGGCGTTATCTAATAACTGACACAAATGAACATATTTCCACAGAGAAAGTCAATCACAGACTTACTAAAAAAAACTATGCTTATCTAAAAGGAAAGGTGGGGGGAATGGATACATGAAGATTAGCGTTACCATATGTATACAAATACATATTATATACATATATCAAAAAGACCGACCATATAGCAAGGAAGGATTACAGAACACTCTGTAATAATTTACACGGGAAGAGGATCTCTACATAAATAGGTATATAGAATATGTAGATGAACCAGAGTGTGTACACCTTGGACAAGCAACCTTCTAACCTTTACCCCAATTGAAAAAATTAAAACAACGAACTAGGAGTAGTGAGACATAAACTTATGGGGGGTTTTCCTGGCGCATTCCATCCAAATTGAAAACCTAGGCAGACAACTTCCAGAACGGCTCTGCTGCCCTAGTACCCAGATTTGGGAATCGAGAAATGCTGCATCCTTGTGGCCGTTTCCCACAACAGCAGCTTTGAACCCACTGCAAAAGGTCACTAATTATTCACCAATTGCAGGTCTGTAAATGACACCGGCCCTCCAAAAAATACTGAGGTCGAAAATCGAACAAAAAATTCTAGAGTGCAACCTTCCAAAAAGAAAATTTGAAGAGGTATATTATACTCACACTTTTTTTCTTTTTTCTTTTAACAGAAAAGAAAAAGGCGTGGAAAAATGATGAATTGTAGGAATTTTTACAGACATGTAAACCCAAATTACAAAAACCGGTCAGCTCACACCAGTCAGAATGGCCATCAACAAAAATGCTGCAAACAAGAAATGCTGACGTGATTGTGGAGAAATGCGTACCCTCGATTCTAAGGGGGACGTGGTAAGAGCCACTAATGAAAGCACAATTGAGGTGCCTTGAAAAGGTAAACGTTGAGCTACCATACCAGTCAATCAATCATACCCACTGCTGGGTCTATCACCTGAGAAAAGGAAAATCAAAAATCACAGGCTGGCAATCCTGCACCCCAGCAATATTTACCATAGGCAACACTTGGAAGCAACGAAAATGTCCATCAACAGAGGAATGCACCAAGAAGAAGTGGTCCATGTACACAATGGAATATTAGCCATGGAAAACATTGAAGCACTGCTCTTTGAGGCACCATAGATGAGCCTGGAGATAATCACAAAACATGAAGTAGGTCGGAAAGCAAAAGACCTATATCCTATATTATCACTTATGGCATTATCTAATAACTGGCACAGATGAACATATTTCCAAAGAGAAAGACACTCACAGGCTTAGAAAACAAACTATGCTCATCTGAAAGGAAAGGAGGGGGGAAATTGAGAAATGAAGATTAGTGTTACTATACATATACAAATACATATTATATACATGTATCAAAAAGACCGAACATATAGCAAGGGAGGTCGACGGAACACTGTAATATTTTACATGGGAAGAGGATCTGTACATTAATAGACATACATAATGTACAAATGAACCAGATTGTGTACACCCAGGACAAACAATATTCTAAACTTTACCCAGATTAAAACACTTTTAAAAACCAAGAAGAAGTAATGAGACATAAACTTATGGGGATTTCTCCTGGCAAATTCCATTCTAATTTACAACCTAGGACAATGACTTCCAGAAAGGCTCTGCTGCCCTAGTACCCGGATTGGGGAATGGAGAAATGCTACCTCCTTGTGGCCGTTTCCCACAACAGCAGCTTTGAACCCACTGCAAAAGGTCACTAAATTTTCACCAACTTGCAGTTCTGTAAATGACACCTGCCCTCCAGAAAATTTCTGGGGTCAAAAATCGACCAAAAAATTCAAAAGAGGGCAACCTTCGAAGAAGACAATTTCAAGAGCTATATTGTACTCACGGTTTTTTCTTTTAAGAGGAAAGAAAAAGGCGTAGGAATATGATGAAATGTAAAAAATTTAATGACATGCATACCCATATTACGAAAACCTATCAGCTCACAGCAGTCAGAATGGCCATTAGGAAAAATGCTGCAAAAAATAAACGGTGAAGGGAGTGTGGAGAAATGCGTACCCTCGGTTGTAAGGGGGGGGCATGTAAAGAGCCGCTAATGAAAACACAGTGTAGGTGCTTTGAAAAGGGAAACATTGAGCTACCAGTCAATCAATCACAACCACTGCTTGGCCTATCACCTGAGAAAATGAGAATCAAAAAGTCACAGGCTGGCAAACCTGTACGCCAGCAAGATTTACCATAGCCAGCACTTGGAAGCAATGAAAATGTCCATCAACTGAGGAATGCACCAAGAAGAAGTGGTCCACGTACACAATGGAATATTACTCTAATAATAAATATAAATTAAATTTAAAAACAAACAAAAGCAAGGAGACATCAACATTTGTGGGTTTATCCGGGCACATTGCACTCTAATTTATAACCGAAGAACACCACTGGCCGGTAGGTCTGTTTCCCTAGTACCAGCAAGGGGAACGTAGAAAGGCTGCCGCTCTCTGGCCGTTACCTGCAAAAGCAGGTTTAAAGCCTGAGCTAATGGTCACTTCATATGAACAAGTACTGCAGGGCTGTAAATGAAACCTGCCCTCAAAGTGTCTTGAGGGAGATGATGGCCAAAATATTTCAAATGGTGACACATACTTTAAGAAAACACTTTGAAGAAATAAGCTCTAATCACAGCCGGGAATATAAAAAAAGGACATGCCTTAAAGCTCAATTTCAACGCATTATGAGACACATGCAAATTCAACCACAAAGAGGTATCAGCTCACACCACTCAGAATAACCATCAGCAAAAACTACAAAGAATAAATCCTGAAGGTGCTGGGAAGAAATACATACCCTCCCCTTTAAGTGGGACGTAACCTGGAAAGAGACACTAAGGAGAACAGAAGAGAGGTGCCTTTAAATGGTAAACATTGAGCTACCATATGATCCAGCAGACCTATTCCTGGACCTATAAACTAAGAAGACAGAATTGGAAGGACACAGGCACGCAAATCTGCATTGCATAGTATTACAATAGCCAAGATATGGAAGTAACCAAAGAGTCCACCGACAGATGGGTGGACAAAGAAGAACTGCTACCTGTACAGATGGAATATGAGCTAGTGAAAAAAATGAAACAATGCCATTTCCAGCACCATAGATGAGTCTAGAAGTAATCACGCAACTTGGAGTAAGTGAGAAAGCGAACAACACATATCCTATCATATCACATATAGGTGGTACCTAAAAAATGATACAAACAAAGATATTTCCACAGAGAAACACTATCATAGATTCATTAAAAATCTTATGGTTCACCAAATGGACAGGTGTGAGGATTGGATACATTACCATATTGAGGTTAACAGAGAGCTACAAACACATGTGAAATATAGAATCACCAAAGACCTACGCAATACCAAGAGAAGACTACTCAACATTGTGTCATAACCTACATGGGAAAAGGATCCGAAGAAGAATAGATATATGTATATGTGTGAAAGAACCACATCTTGCACACCTAGAACAAACAAAACATTGTAATCAAGTTTGCTGTGAGAAAAAATAAAAATTAAGTTAAAAATACCAACAAGAAGTAAGGAGACATAAACTTAAAGGGCTTTTTCCTCGCACATTCCATTCTAATTTACAACCTAGAACACCACTTCCAGTAAGGCTCTGTTGCCCTAGTAACCAGATTTGGTAAAGGAGAAATGCTGCCGCCTTGTGGCCGATTCCCGCAAGAGCAGCTTTTAACCCACAGCTAATGGTCACTTACCATTCACAAGGACTCAGGGCTGTAAAGGACACCTGCCCTCAAAATTGTGCTGAGGTAGGGAATGGATAAAAAAATTCAAAACAGGCAAAATGTTCACGAAGATAGTATGAAGAGGTAAGTTTTACTCACTCTCTTTTTAAAGAAAGGAAAATGGATAAAAGCTCAGCCTCAGGAAGAATTAGACTCATGCAATCTAATCTACAAAAAGTTTTCAACTCACACCAGTCGACTGACCATTGGCAAAAAGTCTACAAACAATAAATGCTGAAGAGGTTTTAGAGAACTCTGTACCCTCTAGCTGCTGGTGAGATGTAAAAGGGTTAAACGCTAATAATGAGAACAGAAAGGAGCTGCGTTGAAAAGGAAAAATTGAGGTACCATTCAATCCAGCAGGCGCACCAAAGGGCCTGTCACCTGAGAAGACCAGAATGGAGAAGACCCGGGCTGCAAAAGCTGCACTGCAGCCTAATTCACAATAGACAAGACAGTGAGGCAACCAAAAGGTCCATCAACAGATGAAAGGATAAAGAAGAAGTGGTCCATGTACACAATGAATACTAGCCATGGAAAACAATGAAACACTGCTCTTTGAGGCACCATAGATGATCTTGGAGATAATCACAGAACATGAGGTAAGTCGGAAAGCAAAAGTCCTATATCCTATGATATCACTTATAGGCGTTATCTAATAACTGACACAAATGAACATATTTCCACAGAGAAAGTCAATCACAGACTTACTAAAAAAAACTATGCTTATCTAAAAGGAAAGGTGGGGGGAATGGATACATGAAGATTAGCGTTACCATATGTATACAAATACATATTATATACATATATCAAAAAGACCGACCATATAGCAAGGAAGGATTACAGAACACTCTGTAATAATTTACACGGGAAGAGGATCTCTACATAAATAGGTATATAGAATATGTAGATGAACCAGAGTGTGTACACCTTGGACAAGCAACCTTCTAACCTTTACCCCAATTGAAAAAATTAAAACAACGAACTAGGAGTAGTGAGACATAAACTTATGGGGGGTTTTCCTGGCGCATTCCATCCAAATTGAAAACCTAGGCAGACAACTTCCAGAACGGCTCTGCTGCCCTAGTACCCAGATTTGGGAATCGAGAAATGCTGCATCCTTGTGGCCGTTTCCCACAACAGCAGCTTTGAACCCACTGCAAAAGGTCACTAATTATTCACCAATTGCAGGTCTGTAAATGACACCGGCCCTCCAAAAAATACTGAGGTCGAAAATCGAACAAAAAATTCTAGAGTGCAACCTTCCAAAAAGAAAATTTGAAGAGGTATATTATACTCACACTTTTTTTCTTTTTTCTTTTAACAGAAAAGAAAAAGGCGTGGAAAAATGATGAATTGTAGGAATTTTTACAGACATGTAAACCCAAATTACAAAAACCGGTCAGCTCACACCAGTCAGAATGGCCATCAACAAAAATGCTGCAAACAAGAAATGCTGACGTGATTGTGGAGAAATGCGTACCCTCGATTCTAAGGGGGACGTGGTAAGAGCCACTAATGAAAGCACAATTGAGGTGCCTTGAAAAGGTAAACGTTGAGCTACCATACCAGTCAATCAATCATACCCACTGCTGGGTCTATCACCTGAGAAAAGGAAAATCAAAAATCACAGGCTGGCAATCCTGCACTCCAGCAATATTTACCATAGGCAACACTTGGAAGCAAGGAAAATGTCCATCAACAGAGGAATGCACCAAGAAGAAGTGGTCCATGTACACAATGGAATATTAGCCATGGAAAACATTGAAGCACTGCTCTTTGAGGCACCATAGATGAGCCTGGAGATAATCACAAAACATGAAGTAGGTCGGAAAGCAAAAGACCTATATCCTATATTATCACTTATGGCATTATCTAATAACTGGCACAGATGAACATATTTCCAAAGAGAAAGACACTCACAGGCTTAGAAAACAAACTATGCTCATCTGAAAGGAAAGGAGGGGGGAAATTGAGAAATGAAGATTAGTGTTACTATACATATACAAATACATATTATATACATGTATCAAAAAGACCGAACATATAGCAAGGGAGGTCGACGGAACACTGTAATATTTTACATGGGAAGAGGATCTGTACATTAATAGACATACATAATGTACAAATGAACCAGATTGTGTACACCCAGGACAAACAATATTCTAAACTTTACCCAGATTAAAACACTTTTAAAAACCAAGAAGAAGTAATGAGACATAAACTTATGGGGATTTCTCCTGGCAAATTCCATTCTAATTTACAACCTAGGACAATGACTTCCAGAAAGGCTCTGCTGCCCTAGTACCCGGATTGGGGAATGGAGAAATGCTACCTCCTTGTGGCCGTTTCCCACAACAGCAGCTTTGAACCAACTGCAAAAGGTCACTAAATTTTCACCAACTTGCAGTTCTGTAAATGACACCTGCCCTCCAGAAAATTTCTGGGGTCAAAAATCGACCAAAAAATTCAAAAGAGGGCAACCTTCGAAGAAGACAATTTCAAGAGCTATATTGTACTCACGGTTTTTTCTTTTAAGAGGAAAGAAAAAGGCGTAGGAATATGATGAAATGTAAAAAATTTAATGACATGCATACCCATATTACAAAAACCTATCAGCTCACAGCAGTCAGAATGGCCATTAGGAAAAATGCTGCAAAAAATAAACGGTGAAGGGAGTGTGGAGAAATGCGTACCCTCGGTTGTAAGGGGGGGGGGGGCATGTAAAGAGCCGCTAATGAAAACACAGTGTAGGTGCTTTGAAAAGGGAAACATTGAGCTACCAGTCAATCAATCACAACCACTGCTTGGCCTATCACCTGAGAAAATGAGAATCAAAAAGTCACAGGCTGGCAAACCTGTACGCCAGCAAGATTTACCATAGCCAGCACTTGGAAGCAATGAAAATGTCCATCAACTGAGGAATGCACCAAGAAGAAGTGGTCCACGTACACAATGGAATATTACTCTAATAATAAATATAAATTAAATTTAAAAACAAACAAAAGCAAGGAGACATCAACATTTGTGGGTTTATCCGGGCACATTGCACTCTAATTTATAACCGAAGAAGACCACTGGCCGGTAGGTCTGTTTCCCTAGTACCAGCAAGGAGAACGTAGAAAGGCTGCCGCTCTCTGGCCGTTACCTGCAAAAGCAGGTTTAAAGCCTGAGCTAATGGTCACTTCATATGAACAAGTACTGCAGGGCTGTAAATGAAACCTGCCCTCAAAGTGTCTTGAGGGAGATGATGGCCAAAATATTTCAAATGGTGACACATACTTTAAGAAAACACTTTGAAGAAATAAGCTCTAATCACAGCCGGGAATATAAAAAAAGGACATGCCTTAAAGCTCAATTTCAACGCATTATGAGACACATGCAAATTCAACCACAAAGAGGTATCAGCTCACACCACTCAGAATAACCATCAGCAAAAACTACAAAGAATAAATCCTGAAGGTGCTGGGAAGAAATACATACCCTCCCCTTTAAGTGGGACGTAACCTGGAAAGAGACACTAAGGAGAACAGAAGAGAGGTGCCTTTAAATGGTAAACATTGAGCTACCATATGATCCAGCAGACCTATTCCTGGACCTATAAACTAAGAAGACAGAATTGGAAGGACACAGGCACGCAAATCTGCATTGCATAGTATTACAATAGCCAAGATATGGAAGTAACCAAAGAGTCCACCGACAGATGGGTGGACAAAGAAGAACTGCTACCTGTACAGATGGAATATGAGCTAGTGAAAAAAATGAAACAATGCCATTTCCAGCACCATAGATGAGTCTAGAAGTAATCACGCAACTTGGAGTAAGTGAGAAAGCGAACAACACATATCCTATCATATCACATATAGGTGGTACCTAAAAAATGATACAAACAAAGATATTTCCACAGAGAAACACTATCATAGATTCATTAAAAATCTTATGGTTCACCAAATGGACAGGTGTGAGGATTGGATACATTACCATATTGAGGTTAACAGAGAGCTACAAACACATGTGAAATATAGAATCACCAAAGACCTACGCAATACCAAGAGAAGACTACTCAACATTGTGTCATAACCTACATGGGAAAAGGATCCGAAGAAGAATAGATATATGTATATGTGTGAAAGAACCACATCTTGCACACCTAGAACAAACAAAACATTGTAATCAAGTTTGCTGTGAGAAAAAATAAAAATTAAGTTAAAAATACCAACAAGAAGTAAGGAGACATAAACTTAAAGGGCTTTTTCCTCGCACATTCCATTCTAATTTACAACCTAGAACACCACTTCCAGTAAGGCTCTGTTGCCCTAGTAACCAGATTTGGTAAAGGAGAAATGCTGCCGCCTTGTGGCCGATTCCCGCAAGAGCAGCTTTTAACCCACAGCTAATGGTCACTTACCATTCACAAGGACTCAGGGCTGTAAAGGACACCTGCCCTCAAAATTGTGCTGAGGTAGGGAATGGATAAAAAAATTCAAAACAGGCAAAATGTTCACGAAGATAGTATGAAGAGGTAAGTTTTACTCACTCTCTTTTTAAAGAAAGGAAAATGGATAAAAGCTCAGCCTCAGGAAGAATTAGACTCATGCAATCTAATCTACAAAAAGTTTTCAACTCACACCAGTCGACTGACCATTGGCAAAAAGTCTACAAACAATAAATGCTGAAGAGGTTTTAGAGAACTCTGTACCCTCTAGCTGCTGGTGAGATGTAAAAGGGTTAAACGCTAATAATGAGAACAGAAAGGAGCTGCGTTGAAAAGGAAAAATTGAGGTACCATTCAATCCAGCAGGCGCACCAAAGGGCCTGTCACCTGAGAAGACCAGAATGGAGAAGACCCGGGCTGCAAAAGCTGCACTGCAGCCTAATTCACAATAGACAAGACAGTGAGGCAACCAAAAGGTCCATCAACAGATGAAAGGATAAAGAAGAAGTGGTCCATGTACACAATGAATACTAGCCATGGAAAACAATGAAACACTGCTCTTTGAGGCACCATAGATGATCTTGGAGATAATCACAGAACATGAGGTAAGTCGGAAAGCAAAAGTCCTATATCCTATGATATCACTTATAGGCGTTATCTAATAACTGACACAAATGAACATATTTCCACAGAGAAAGTCAATCACAGACTTACTAAAAAAAACTATGCTTATCTAAAAGGAAAGGTGGGGGGAATGGATACATGAAGATTAGCGTTACCATATGTATACAAATACATATTATATACATATATCAAAAAGACCGACCATATAGCAAGGAAGGATTACAGAACACTCTGTAATAATTTACACGGGAAGAGGATCTCTACATAAATAGGTATATAGAATATGTAGATGAACCAGAGTGTGTACACCTTGGACAAGCAACCTTCTAACCTTTACCCCAATTGAAAAAATTAAAACAACGAACTAGGAGTAGTGAGACATAAACTTATGGGGGGTTTTCCTGGCGCATTCCATCCAAATTGAAAACCTAGGCAGACAACTTCCAGAACGGCTCTGCTGCCCTAGTACCCAGATTTGGGAATCGAGAAATGCTGCATCCTTGTGGCCGTTTCCCACAACAGCAGCTTTGAACCCACTGCAAAAGGTCACTAATTATTCACCAATTGCAGGTCTGTAAATGACACCGGCCCTCCAAAAAATACTGAGGTCGAAAATCGAACAAAAAATTCTAGAGTGCAACCTTCCAAAAAGAACATTTGAAGAGGTATATTATACTCACACTTTTTTTCTTTTAACAGAAAAGAAAAAGGCGTGGAAAAATGATGAATTGTAGGAATTTTTACAGACATGTAAACCCAAATTACAAAAACCGGTCAGCTCACACCAGTCAGAATGGCCATCAACAAAAATGCTGCAAACAAGAAATGCTGACGTGATTGTGGAGAAATGCGTACCCTCGATTCTAAGGGGGACGTGGTAAGAGCCACTAATGAAAGCACAATTGAGGTGCCTTGAAAAGGTAAACGTTGAGCTACCATACCAGTCAATCAATCATACCCACTGCTGGGTCTATCACCTGAGAAAAGGAAAATCAAAAATCACAGGCTGGCAATCCTGCACCCCAGCAATATTTACCATAGGCAACACTTGGAAGCAAGGAAAATGTCCATCAACAGAGGAATGCACCAAGAAGAAGTGGTCCATGTACACAATGGAATATTAGCCATGGAAAACATTGAAGCACTGCTCTTTGAGGCACCATAGATGAGCCTGGAGATAATCACAAAACATGAAGTAGGTCGGAAAGCAAAAGACCTATATCCTATATTATCACTTATGGCATTATCTAATAACTGGCACAGATGAACATATTTCCAAAGAGAAAGACACTCACAGGCTTAGAAAACAAACTATGCTCATCTGAAAGGAAAGGAGGGGGGAAATTGAGAAATGAAGATTAGTGTTACTATACATATACAAATACATATTATATACATGTATCAAAAAGACCGAACATATAGCAAGGGAGGTCGACGGAACACTGTAATATTTTACATGGGAAGAGGATCTGTACATTAATAGACATACATAATGTACAAATGAACCAGATTGTGTACACCCAGGACAAACAATATTCTAAACTTTACCCAGATTAAAACACTTTTAAAAACCAAGAAGAAGTAATGAGACATAAACTTATGGGGATTTCTCCTGGCAAATTCCATTCTAATTTACAACCTAGGACAATGACTTCCAGAAAGGCTCTGCTGCCCTAGTACCCGGATTGGGGAATGGAGAAATGCTACCTCCTTGTGGCCGTTTCCCACAACAGCAGCTTTGAACCCACTGCAAAAGGTCACTAAATTTTCACCAACTTGCAGTTCTGTAAATGACACCTGCCCTCCAGAAAATTTCTGGGGTCAAAAATCGACCAAAAAATTCAAAAGAGGGCAACCTTCGAAGAAGACAATTTCAAGAGCTATATTGTACTCACGGTTTTTTCTTTTAAGAGGAAAGAAAAAGGCGTAGGAATATGATGAAATGTAAAAAATTTAATGACATGCATACCCATATTACGAAAACCTATCAGCTCACAGCAGTCAGAATGGCCATTAGGAAAAATGCTGCAAAAAATAAACGGTGAAGGGAGTGTGGAGAAATGCGTACCCTCGGTTGTAAGGGGGGGGCATGTAAAGAGCCGCTAATGAAAACACAGTGTAGGTGCTTTGAAAAGGGAAACATTGAGCTACCAGTCAATCAATCACAACCACTGCTTGGCCTATCACCTGAGAAAATGAGAATCAAAAAGTCACAGGCTGGCAAACCTGTACGCCAGCAAGATTTACCATAGCCAGCACTTGGAAGCAATGAAAATGTCCATCAACTGAGGAATGCACCAAGAAGAAGTGGTCCACGTACACAATGGAATATTACTCTAATAATAAATATAAATTAAATTTAAAAACAAACAAAAGCAAGGAGACATCAACATTTGTGGGTTTATCCGGGCACATTGCACTCTAATTTATAACCGAAGAACACCACTGGCCGGTAGGTCTGTTTCCCTAGTACCAGCAAGGGGAACGTAGAAAGGCTGCCGCTCTCTGGCCGTTACCTGCAAAAGCAGGTTTAAAGCCTGAGCTAATGGTCACTTCATATGAACAAGTACTGCAGGGCTGTAAATGAAACCTGCCCTCAAAGTGTCTTGAGGGAGATGATGGCCAAAATATTTCAAATGGTGACACATACTTTAAGAAAACACTTTGAAGAAATAAGCTCTAATCACAGCCGGGAATATAAAAAAAGGACATGCCTTAAAGCTCAATTTCAACGCATTATGAGACACATGCAAATTCAACCACAAAGAGGTATCAGCTCACACCACTCAGAATAACCATCAGCAAAAACTACAAAGAATAAATCCTGAAGGTGCTGGGAAGAAATACATACCCTCCCCTTTAAGTGGGACGTAACCTGGAAAGAGACACTAAGGAGAACAGAAGAGAGGTGCCTTTAAATGGTAAACATTGAGCTACCATATGATCCAGCAGACCTATTCCTGGACCTATAAACTAAGAAGACAGAATTGGAAGGACACAGGCACGCAAATCTGCATTGCATAGTATTACAATAGCCAAGATATGGAAGTAACCAAAGAGTCCACCGACAGATGGGTGGACAAAGAAGAACTGCTACCTGTACAGATGGAATATGAGCTAGTGAAAAAAATGAAACAATGCCATTTCCAGCACCATAGATGAGTCTAGAAGTAATCACGCAACTTGGAGTAAGTGAGAAAGCGAACAACACATATCCTATCATATCACATATAGGTGGTACCTAAAAAATGATACAAACAAAGATATTTCCACAGAGAAACACTATCATAGATTCATTAAAAATCTTATGGTTCACCAAATGGACAGGTGTGAGGATTGGATACATTACCATATTGAGGTTAACAGAGAGCTACAAACACATGTGAAATATAGAATCACCAAAGACCTACGCAATACCAAGAGAAGACTACTCAACATTGTGTCATAACCTACATGGGAAAAGGATCCGAAGAAGAATAGATATATGTATATGTGTGAAAGAACCACATCTTGCACACCTAGAACAAACAAAACATTGTAATCAAGTTTGCTGTGAGAAAAAATAAAAATTAAGTTAAAAATACCAACAAGAAGTAAGGAGACATAAACTTAAAGGGCTTTTTCCTCGCACATTCCATTCTAATTTACAACCTAGAACACCACTTCCAGTAAGGCTCTGTTGCCCTAGTAACCAGATTTGGTAAAGGAGAAATGCTGCCGCCTTGTGGCCGATTCCCGCAAGAGCAGCTTTTAACCCACAGCTAATGGTCACTTACCATTCACAAGGACGCAGGGCTGTAAAGGACACCTGCCCTCAAAATTGTGCTGAGGTAGGGAATGGATAAAAAAATTCAAAACAGGCAAAATGTTCACGAAGATAGTATGAAGAGGTAAGTTTTACTCACTCTCTTTTTAAAGAAAGGAAAATGGATAAAAGCTCAGCCTCAGGAAGAATTAGACTCATGCAATCTAATCTACAAAAAGTTTTCAACTCACACCAGTCGACTGACCATTGGCAAAAAGTCTACAAACAATAAATGCTGAAGAGGTTTTAGAGAACTCTGTACCCTCTAGCTGCTGGTGAGATGTAAAAGGGTTAAACGCTAATAATGAGAACAGAAAGGAGCTGCGTTGAAAAGGAAAAATTGAGGTACCATTCAATCCAGCAGGCGCACCAAAGGGCCTGTCACCTGAGAAGACCAGAATGGAGAAGACCCGGGCTGCAAAAGCTGCACTGCAGCCTAATTCACAATAGACAAGACAGTGAGGCAACCAAAAGGTCCATCAACAGATGAAAGGATAAAGAAGAAGTGGTCCATGTACACAATGAATACTAGCCATGGAAAACAATGAAACACTGCTCTTTGAGGCACCATAGATGATCTTGGAGATAATCACAGAACATGAGGTAAGTCGGAAAGCAAAAGTCCTATATCCTATGATATCACTTATAGGCGTTATCTAATAACTGACACAAATGAACATATTTCCACAGAGAAAGTCAATCACAGACTTACTAAAAAAAACTATGCTTATCTAAAAGGAAAGGTGGGGGGAATGGATACATGAAGATTAGCGTTACCATATGTATACAAATACATATTATATACATATATCAAAAAGACCGACCATATAGCAAGGAAGGATTACAGAACACTCTGTAATAATTTACACGGGAAGAGGATCTCTACATAAATAGGTATATAGAATATGTAGATGAACCAGAGTGTGTACACCTTGGACAAGCAACCTTCTAACCTTTACCCCAATTGAAAAAATTAAAACAACGAACTAGGAGTAGTGAGACATAAACTTATGGGGGGTTTTCCTGGCGCATTCCATCCAAATTGAAAACCTAGGCAGACAACTTCCAGAACGGCTCTGCTGCCCTAGTACCCAGATTTGGGAATCGAGAAATGCTGCATCCTTGTGGCCGTTTCCCACAACAGCAGCTTTGAACCCACTGCAAAAGGTCACTAATTATTCACCAATTGCAGGTCTGTAAATGACACCGGCCCTCCAAAAAATACTGAGGTCGAAAATCGAACAAAAAATTCTAGAGTGCAACCTTCCAAAAAGAACATTTGAAGAGGTATATTATACTCACACTTTTTTTCTTTTTTCTTTTAACAGAAAAGAAAAAGGCGTGGAAAAATGATGAATTGTAGGAATTTTTACAGACATGTAAACCCAAATTACAAAAACCGGTCAGCTCACACCAGTCAGAATGGCCATCAACAAAAATGCTGCAAACAAGAAATGCTGACGTGATTGTGGAGAAATGCGTACCCTCGATTCTAAGGGGGACGTGGTAAGAGCCACTAATGAAAGCACAATTGAGGTGCCTTGAAAAGGTAAACGTTGAGCTACCATACCAGTCAATCAATCATACCCACTGCTGGGTCTATCACCTGAGAAAAGGAAAATCAAAAATCACAGGCTGGCAATCCTGCACCCCAGCAATATTTACCATAGGCAACACTTGGAAGCAACGAAAATGTCCATCAACAGAGGAATGCACCAAGAAGAAGTGGTCCATGTACACAATGGAATATTAGCCATGGAAAACATTGAAGCACTGCTCTTTGAGGCACCATAGATGAGCCTGGAGATAATCACAAAACATGAAGTAGGTCGGAAAGCAAAAGACCTATATCCTATATTATCACTTATGGCATTATCTAATAACTGGCACAGATGAACATATTTCCAAAGAGAAAGACACTCACAGGCTTAGAAAACAAACTATGCTCATCTGAAAGGAAAGGAGGGGGGAAATTGAGAAATGAAGATTAGTGTTACTATACATATACAAATACATATTATATACATGTATCAAAAAGACCGAACATATAGCAAGGGAGGTCGACGGAACACTGTAATATTTTACATGGGAAGAGGATCTGTACATTAATAGACATACATAATGTACAAATGAACCAGATTGTGTACACCCAGGACAAACAATATTCTAAACTTTACCCAGATTAAAACACTTTTAAAAACCAAGAAGAAGTAATGAGACATAAACTTATGGGGATTTCTCCTGGCAAATTCCATTCTAATTTACAACCTAGGACAATGACTTCCAGAAAGGCTCTGCTGCCCTAGTACCCGGATTGGGGAATGGAGAAATGCTACCTCCTTGTGGCCGTTTCCCACAACAGCAGCTTTGAACCCACTGCAAAAGGTCACTAAATTTTCACCAACTTGCAGTTCTGTAAATGACACCTGCCCTCCAGAAAATTTCTGGGGTCAAAAATCGACCAAAAAATTCAAAAGAGGGCAACCTTCGAAGAAGACAATTTCAAGAGCTATATTGTACTCACGGTTTTTTCTTTTAAGAGGAAAGAAAAAGGCGTAGGAATATGATGAAATGTAAAAAATTTAATGACATGCATACCCATATTACAAAAACCTATCAGCTCACAGCAGTCAGAATGGCCATTAGGAAAAATGCTGCAAAAAATAAACGGTGAAGGGAGTGTGGAGAAATGCGTACCCTCGGTTGTAAGGGGGGGGCATGTAAAGAGCCGCTAATGAAAACACAGTGTAGGTGCTTTGAAAAGGGAAACATTGAGCTACCAGTCAATCAATCACAACCACTGCTTGGCCTATCACCTGAGAAAATGAGAATCAAAAAGTCACAGGCTGGCAAACCTGTACGCCAGCAAGATTTACCATAGCCAGCACTTGGAAGCAATGAAAATGTCCATCAACTGAGGAATGCACCAAGAAGAAGTGGTCCACGTACACAATGGAATATTACTCTAATAATAAATATAAATTAAATTTAAAAACAAACAAAAGCAAGGAGACATCAACATTTGTGGGTTTATCCGGGCACATTGCACTCTAATTTATAACCGAAGAACACCACTGGCCGGTAGGTCTGTTTCCCTAGTACCAGCAAGGGGAACGTAGAAAGGCTGCCGCTCTCTGGCCGTTACCTGCAAAAGCAGGTTTAAAGCCTGAGCTAATGGTCACTTCATATGAACAAGTACTGCAGGGCTGTAAATGAAACCTGCCCTCAAAGTGTCTTGAGGGAGATGATGGCCAAAATATTTCAAATGGTGACACATACTTTAAGAAAACACTTTGAAGAAATAAGCTCTAATCACAGCCGGGAATATAAAAAAAGGACATGCCTTAAAGCTCAATTTCAACGCATTATGAGACACATGCAAATTCAACCACAAAGAGGTATCAGCTCACACCACTCAGAATAACCATCAGCAAAAACTACAAAGAATAAATCCTGAAGGTGCTGGGAAGAAATACATACCCTCCCCTTTAAGTGGGACGTAACCTGGAAAGAGACACTAAGGAGAACAGAAGAGAGGTGCCTTTAAATGGTAAACATTGAGCTACCATATGATCCAGCAGACCTATTCCTGGACCTATAAACTAAGAAGACAGAATTGGAAGGACACAGGCACGCAAATCTGCATTGCATAGTATTACAATAGCCAAGATATGGAAGTAACCAAAGAGTCCACCGACAGATGGGTGGACAAAGAAGAACTGCTACCTGTACAGATGGAATATGAGCTAGTGAAAAAAATGAAACAATGCCATTTCCAGCACCATAGATGAGTCTAGAAGTAATCACGCAACTTGGAGTAAGTGAGAAAGCGAACAACACATATCCTATCATATCACATATAGGTGGTACCTAAAAAATGATACAAACAAAGATATTTCCACAGAGAAACACTATCATAGATTCATTAAAAATCTTATGGTTCACCAAATGGACAGGTGTGAGGATTGGATACATTACCATATTGAGGTTAACAGAGAGCTACAAACACATGTGAAATATAGAATCACCAAAGACCTACGCAATACCAAGAGAAGACTACTCAACATTGTGTCATAACCTACATGGGAAAAGGATCCGAAGAAGAATAGATATATGTATATGTGTGAAAGAACCACATCTTGCACACCTAGAACAAACAAAACATTGTAATCAAGTTTGCTGTGAGAAAAAATAAAAATTAAGTTAAAAATACCAACAAGAAGTAAGGAGACATAAACTTAAAGGGCTTTTTCCTCGCACATTCCATTCTAATTTACAACCTAGAACACCACTTCCAGTAAGGCTCTGTTGCCCTAGTAACCAGATTTGGTAAAGGAGAAATGCTGCCGCCTTGTGGCCGATTCCCGCAAGAGCAGCTTTTAACCCACAGCTAATGGTCACTTACCATTCACAAGGACGCAGGGCTGTAAAGGACACCTGCCCTCAAAATTGTGCTGAGGTAGGGAATGGATAAAAAAATTCAAAACAGGCAAAATGTTCACGAAGATAGTATGAAGAGGTAAGTTTTACTCACTCTCTTTTTAAAGAAAGGAAAATGGATAAAAGCTCAGCCTCAGGAAGAATTAGACTCATGCAATCTAATCTACAAAAAGTTTTCAACTCACACCAGTCGACTGACCATTGGCAAAAAGTCTACAAACAATAAATGCTGAAGAGGTTTTAGAGAACTCTGTACCCTCTAGCTGCTGGTGAGATGTAAAAGGGTTAAACGCTAATAATGAGAACAGAAAGGAGCTGCGTTGAAAAGGAAAAATTGAGGTACCATTCAATCCAGCAGGCGCACCAAAGGGCCTGTCACCTGAGAAGACCAGAATGGAGAAGACCCGGGCTGCAAAAGCTGCACTGCAGCCTAATTCACAATAGACAAGACAGTGAGGCAACCAAAAGGTCCATCAACAGATGAAAGGATAAAGAAGAAGTGGTCCATGTACACAATGAATACTAGCCATGGAAAACAATGAAACACTGCTCTTTGAGGCACCATAGATGATCTTGGAGATAATCACAGAACATGAGGTAAGTCGGAAAGCAAAAGTCCTATATCCTATGATATCACTTATAGGCGTTATCTAATAACTGACACAAATGAACATATTTCCACAGAGAAAGTCAATCACAGACTTACTAAAAAAAACTATGCTTATCTAAAAGGAAAGGTGGGGGGAATGGATACATGAAGATTAGCGTTACCATATGTATACAAATACATATTATATACATATATCAAAAAGACCGACCATATAGCAAGGAAGGATTACAGAACACTCTGTAATAATTTACACGGGAAGAGGATCTCTACATAAATAGGTATATAGAATATGTAGATGAACCAGAGTGTGTACACCTTGGACAAGCAACCTTCTAACCTTTACCCCAATTGAAAAAATTAAAACAACGAACTAGGAGTAGTGAGACATAAACTTATGGGGGGTTTTCCTGGCGCATTCCATCCAAATTGAAAACCTAGGCAGACAACTTCCAGAACGGCTCTGCTGCCCTAGTACCCAGATTTGGGAATCGAGAAATGCTGCATCCTTGTGGCCGTTTCCCACAACAGCAGCTTTGAACCCACTGCAAAAGGTCACTAATTATTCACCAATTGCAGGTCTGTAAATGACACCGGCCCTCCAAAAAATACTGAGGTCGAAAATCGAACAAAAAATTCTAGAGTGCAACCTTCCAAAAAGAACATTTGAAGAGGTATATTATACTCACACTTTTTTTCTTTTTTCTTTTAACAGAAAAGAAAAAGGCGTGGAAAAATGATGAATTGTAGGAATTTTTACAGACATGTAAACCCAAATTACAAAAACCGGTCAGCTCACACCAGTCAGAATGGCCATCAACAAAAATGCTGCAAACAAGAAATGCTGACGTGATTGTGGAGAAATGCGTACCCTCGATTCTAAGGGGGACGTGGTAAGAGCCACTAATGAAAGCACAATTGAGGTGCCTTGAAAAGGTAAACGTTGAGCTACCATACCAGTCAATCAATCATACCCACTGCTGGGTCTATCACCTGAGAAAAGGAAAATCAAAAATCACAGGCTGGCAATCCTGCACCCCAGCAATATTTACCATAGGCAACACTTGGAAGCAACGAAAATGTCCATCAACAGAGGAATGCACCAAGAAGAAGTGGTCCATGTACACAATGGAATATTAGCCATGGAAAACATTGAAGCACTGCTCTTTGAGGCACCATAGATGAGCCTGGAGATAATCACAAAACATGAAGTAGGTCGGAAAGCAAAAGACCTATATCCTATATTATCACTTATGGCATTATCTAATAACTGGCACAGATGAACATATTTCCAAAGAGAAAGACACTCACAGGCTTAGAAAACAAACTATGCTCATCTGAAAGGAAAGGAGGGGGGAAATTGAGAAATGAAGATTAGTGTTACTATACATATACAAATACATATTATATACATGTATCAAAAAGACCGAACATATAGCAAGGGAGGTCGACGGAACACTGTAATATTTTACATGGGAAGAGGATCTGTACATTAATAGACATACATAATGTACAAATGAACCAGATTGTGTACACCCAGGACAAACAATATTCTAAACTTTACCCAGATTAAAACACTTTTAAAAACCAAGAAGAAGTAATGAGACATAAACTTATGGGGATTTCTCCTGGCAAATTCCATTCTAATTTACAACCTAGGACAATGACTTCCAGAAAGGCTCTGCTGCCCTAGTACCCGGATTGGGGAATGGAGAAATGCTACCTCCTTGTGGCCGTTTCCCACAACAGCAGCTTTGAACCCACTGCAAAAGGTCACTAAATTTTCACCAACTTGCAGTTCTGTAAATGACACCTGCCCTCCAGAAAATTTCTGGGGTCAAAAATCGACCAAAAAATTCAAAAGAGGGCAACCTTCGAAGAAGACAATTTCAAGAGCTATATTGTACTCACGGTTTTTTCTTTTAAGAGGAAAGAAAAAGGCGTAGGAATATGATGAAATGTAAAAAATTTAATGACATGCATACCCATATTACAAAAACCTATCAGCTCACAGCAGTCAGAATGGCCATTAGGAAAAATGCTGCAAAAAATAAACGGTGAAGGGAGTGTGGAGAAATGCGTACCCTCGGTTGTAAGGGGGGGGCATGTAAAGAGCCGCTAATGAAAACACAGTGTAGGTGCTTTGAAAAGGGAAACATTGAGCTACCAGTCAATCAATCACAACCACTGCTTGGCCTATCACCTGAGAAAATGAGAATCAAAAAGTCACAGGCTGGCAAACCTGTACGCCAGCAAGATTTACCATAGCCAGCACTTGGAAGCAATGAAAATGTCCATCAACTGAGGAATGCACCAAGAAGAAGTGGTCCACGTACACAATGGAATATTACTCTAATAATAAATATAAATTAAATTTAAAAACAAACAAAAGCAAGGAGACATCAACATTTGTGGGTTTATCCGGGCACATTGCACTCTAATTTATAACCGAAGAACACCACTGGCCGGTAGGTCTGTTTCCCTAGTACCAGCAAGGGGAACGTAGAAAGGCTGCCGCTCTCTGGCCGTTACCTGCAAAAGCAGGTTTAAAGCCTGAGCTAATGGTCACTTCATATGAACAAGTACTGCAGGGCTGTAAATGAAACCTGCCCTCAAAGTGTCTTGAGGGAGATGATGGCCAAAATATTTCAAATGGTGACACATACTTTAAGAAAACACTTTGAAGAAATAAGCTCTAATCACAGCCGGGAATATAAAAAAAGGACATGCCTTAAAGCTCAATTTCAACGCATTATGAGACACATGCAAATTCAACCACAAAGAGGTATCAGCTCACACCACTCAGAATAACCATCAGCAAAAACTACAAAGAATAAATCCTGAAGGTGCTGGGAAGAAATACATACCCTCCCCTTTAAGTGGGACGTAACCTGGAAAGAGACACTAAGGAGAACAGAAGAGAGGTGCCTTTAAATGGTAAACATTGAGCTACCATATGATCCAGCAGACCTATTCCTGGACCTATAAACTAAGAAGACAGAATTGGAAGGACACAGGCACGCAAATCTGCATTGCATAGTATTACAATAGCCAAGATATGGAAGTAACCAAAGAGTCCACCGACAGATGGGTGGACAAAGAAGAACTGCTACCTGTACAGATGGAATATGAGCTAGTGAAAAAAATGAAACAATGCCATTTCCAGCACCATAGATGAGTCTAGAAGTAATCACGCAACTTGGAGTAAGTGAGAAAGCGAACAACACATATCCTATCATATCACATATAGGTGGTACCTAAAAAATGATACAAACAAAGATATTTCCACAGAGAAACACTATCATAGATTCATTAAAAATCTTATGGTTCACCAAATGGACAGGTGTGAGGATTGGATACATTACCATATTGAGGTTAACAGAGAGCTACAAACACATGTGAAATATAGAATCACCAAAGACCTACGCAATACCAAGAGAAGACTACTCAACATTGTGTCATAACCTACATGGGAAAAGGATCCGAAGAAGAATAGATATATGTATATGTGTGAAAGAACCACATCTTGCACACCTAGAACAAACAAAACATTGTAATCAAGTTTGCTGTGAGAAAAAATAAAAATTAAGTTAAAAATACCAACAAGAAGTAAGGAGACATAAACTTAAAGGGCTTTTTCCTCGCACATTCCATTCTAATTTACAACCTAGAACACCACTTCCAGTAAGGCTCTGTTGCCCTAGTAACCAGATTTGGTAAAGGAGAAATGCTGCCGCCTTGTGGCCGATTCCCGCAAGAGCAGCTTTTAACCCACAGCTAATGGTCACTTACCATTCACAAGGACGCAGGGCTGTAAAGGACACCTGCCCTCAAAATTGTGCTGAGGTAGGGAATGGATAAAAAAATTCAAAACAGGCAAAATGTTCACGAAGATAGTATGAAGAGGTAAGTTTTACTCACTCTCTTTTTAAAGAAAGGAAAATGGATAAAAGCTCAGCCTCAGGAAGAATTAGACTCATGCAATCTAATCTACAAAAAGTTTTCAACTCACACCAGTCGACTGACCATTGGCAAAAAGTCTACAAACAATAAATGCTGAAGAGGTTTTAGAGAACTCTGTACCCTCTAGCTGCTGGTGAGATGTAAAAGGGTTAAACGCTAATAATGAGAACAGAAAGGAGCTGCGTTGAAAAGGAAAAATTGAGGTACCATTCAATCCAGCAGGCGCACCAAAGGGCCTGTCACCTGAGAAGACCAGAATGGAGAAGACCCGGGCTGCAAAAGCTGCACTGCAGCCTAATTCACAATAGACAAGACAGTGAGGCAACCAAAAGGTCCATCAACAGATGAAAGGATAAAGAAGAAGTGGTCCATGTACACAATGAATACTAGCCATGGAAAACAATGAAACACTGCTCTTTGAGGCACCATAGATGATCTTGGAGATAATCACAGAACATGAGGTAAGTCGGAAAGCAAAAGTCCTATATCCTATGATATCACTTATAGGCGTTATCTAATAACTGACACAAATGAACATATTTCCACAGAGAAAGTCAATCACAGACTTACTAAAAAAAACTATGCTTATCTAAAAGGAAAGGTGGGGGGAATGGATACATGAAGATTAGCGTTACCATATGTATACAAATACATATTATATACATATATCAAAAAGACCGACCATATAGCAAGGAAGGATTACAGAACACTCTGTAATAATTTACACGGGAAGAGGATCTCTACATAAATAGGTATATAGAATATGTAGATGAACCAGAGTGTGTACACCTTGGACAAGCAACCTTCTAACCTTTACCCCAATTGAAAAAATTAAAACAACGAACTAGGAGTAGTGAGACATAAACTTATGGGGGGTTTTCCTGGCGCATTCCATCCAAATTGAAAACCTAGGCAGACAACTTCCAGAACGGCTCTGCTGCCCTAGTACCCAGATTTGTGAATCGAGAAATGCTGCATCCTTGTGGCCGTTTCCCACAACAGCAGCTTTGAACCCACTGCAAAAGGTCACTAATTATTCACCAATTGCAGGTCTGTAAATGACACCGGCCCTCCAAAAAATACTGAGGTCGAAAATCGAACAAAAAATTCTAGAGTGCAACCTTCCAAAAAGAACATTTGAAGAGGTATATTATACTCACACTTTTTTTCTTTTTTCTTTTAACAGAAAAGAAAAAGGCGTGGAAAAATGATGAATTGTAGGAATTTTTACAGACATGTAAACCCAAATTACAAAAACCGGTCAGCTCACACCAGTCAGAATGGCCATCAACAAAAATGCTGCAAACAAGAAATGCTGACGTGATTGTGGAGAAATGCGTACCCTCGATTCTAAGGGGGACGTGGTAAGAGCCACTAATGAAAGCACAATTGAGGTGCCTTGAAAAGGTAAACGTTGAGCTACCATACCAGTCAATCAATCATACCCACTGCTGGGTCTATCACCTGAGAAAAGGAAAATCAAAAATCACAGGCTGGCAATCCTGCACCCCAGCAATATTTACCATAGGCAACACTTGGAAGCAACGAAAATGTCCATCAACAGAGGAATGCACCAAGAAGAAGTGGTCCATGTACACAATGGAATATTAGCCATGGAAAACATTGAAGCACTGCTCTTTGAGGCACCATAGATGAGCCTGGAGATAATCACAAAACATGAAGTAGGTCGGAAAGCAAAAGACCTATATCCTATATTATCACTTATGGCATTATCTAATAACTGGCACAGATGAACATATTTCCAAAGAGAAAGACACTCACAGGCTTAGAAAACAAACTATGCTCATCTGAAAGGAAAGGAGGGGGGAAATTGAGAAATGAAGATTAGTGTTACTATACATATACAAATACATATTATATACATGTATCAAAAAGACCGAACATATAGCAAGGGAGGTCGACGGAACACTGTAATATTTTACATGGGAAGAGGATCTGTACATTAATAGACATACATAATGTACAAATGAACCAGATTGTGTACACCCAGGACAAACAATATTCTAAACTTTACCCAGATTAAAACACTTTTAAAAACCAAGAAGAAGTAATGAGACATAAACTTATGGGGATTTCTCCTGGCAAATTCCATTCTAATTTACAACCTAGGACAATGACTTCCAGAAAGGCTCTGCTGCCCTAGTACCCGGATTGGGGAATGGAGAAATGCTACCTCCTTGTGGCCGTTTCCCACAACAGCAGCTTTGAACCCACTGCAAAAGGTCACTAAATTTTCACCAACTTGCAGTTCTGTAAATGACACCTGCCCTCCAGAAAATTTCTGGGGTCAAAAATCGACCAAAAAATTCAAAAGAGGGCAACCTTCGAAGAAGACAATTTCAAGAGCTATATTGTACTCACGGTTTTTTCTTTTAAGAGGAAAGAAAAAGGCGTAGGAATATGATGAAATGTAAAAAATTTAATGACATGCATACCCATATTACGAAAACCTATCAGCTCACAGCAGTCAGAATGGCCATTAGGAAAAATGCTGCAAAAAATAAACGGTGAAGGGAGTGTGGAGAAATGCGTACCCTCGGTTGTAAGGGGGGGGCATGTAAAGAGCCGCTAATGAAAACACAGTGTAGGTGCTTTGAAAAGGGAAACATTGAGCTACCAGTCAATCAATCACAACCACTGCTTGGCCTATCACCTGAGAAAATGAGAATCAAAAAGTCACAGGCTGGCAAACCTGTACGCCAGCAAGATTTACCATAGCCAGCACTTGGAAGCAATGAAAATGTCCATCAACTGAGGAATGCACCAAGAAGAAGTGGTCCACGTACACAATGGAATATTACTCTAATAATAAATATAAATTAAATTTAAAAACAAACAAAAGCAAGGAGACATCAACATTTGTGGGTTTATCCGGGCACATTGCACTCTAATTTATAACCGAAGAACACCACTGGCCGGTAGGTCTGTTTCCCTAGTACCAGCAAGGGGAACGTAGAAAGGCTGCCGCTCTCTGGCCGTTACCTGCAAAAGCAGGTTTAAAGCCTGAGCTAATGGTCACTTCATATGAACAAGTACTGCAGGGCTGTAAATGAAACCTGCCCTCAAAGTGTCTTGAGGGAGATGATGGCCAAAATATTTCAAATGGTGACACATACTTTAAGAAAACACTTTGAAGAAATAAGCTCTAATCACAGCCGGGAATATAAAAAAAGGACATGCCTTAAAGCTCAATTTCAACGCATTATGAGACACATGCAAATTCAACCACAAAGAGGTATCAGCTCACACCACTCAGAATAACCATCAGCAAAAACTACAAAGAATAAATCCTGAAGGTGCTGGGAAGAAATACATACCCTCCCCTTTAAGTGGGACGTAACCTGGAAAGAGACACTAAGGAGAACAGAAGAGAGGTGCCTTTAAATGGTAAACATTGAGCTACCATATGATCCAGCAGACCTATTCCTGGACCTATAAACTAAGAAGACAGAATTGGAAGGACACAGGCACGCAAATCTGCATTGCATAGTATTACAATAGCCAAGATATGGAAGTAACCAAAGAGTCCACCGACAGATGGGTGGACAAAGAAGAACTGCTACCTGTACAGATGGAATATGAGCTAGTGAAAAAAATGAAACAATGCCATTTCCAGCACCATAGATGAGTCTAGAAGTAATCACGCAACTTGGAGTAAGTGAGAAAGCGAACAACACATATCCTATCATATCACATATAGGTGGTACCTAAAAAATGATACAAACAAAGATATTTCCACAGAGAAACACTATCATAGATTCATTAAAAATCTTATGGTTCACCAAATGGACAGGTGTGAGGATTGGATACATTACCATATTGAGGTTAACAGAGAGCTACAAACACATGTGAAATATAGAATCACCAAAGACCTACGCAATACCAAGAGAAGACTACTCAACATTGTGTCATAACCTACATGGGAAAAGGATCCGAAGAAGAATAGATATATGTATATGTGTGAAAGAACCACATCTTGCACACCTAGAACAAACAAAACATTGTAATCAAGTTTGCTGTGAGAAAAAATAAAAATTAAGTTAAAAATACCAACAAGAAGTAAGGAGACATAAACTTAAAGGGCTTTTTCCTCGCACATTCCATTCTAATTTACAACCTAGAACACCACTTCCAGTAAGGCTCTGTTGCCCTAGTAACCAGATTTGGTAAAGGAGAAATGCTGCCGCCTTGTGGCCGATTCCCGCAAGAGCAGCTTTTAACCCACAGCTAATGGTCACTTACCATTCACAAGGACTCAGGGCTGTAAAGGACACCTGCCCTCAAAATTGTGCTGAGGTAGGGAATGGATAAAAAAATTCAAAACAGGCAAAATGTTCACGAAGATAGTATGAAGAGGTAAGTTTTACTCACTCTCTTTTTAAAGAAAGGAAAATGGATAAAAGCTCAGCCTCAGGAAGAATTAGACTCATGCAATCTAATCTACAAAAAGTTTTCAACTCACACCAGTCGACTGACCATTGGCAAAAAGTCTACAAACAATAAATGCTGAAGAGGTTTTAGAGAACTCTGTACCCTCTAGCTGCTGGTGAGATGTAAAAGGGTTAAACGCTAATAATGAGAACAGAAAGGAGCTGCGTTGAAAAGGAAAAATTGAGGTACCATTCAATCCAGCAGGCGCACCAAAGGGCCTGTCACCTGAGAAGACCAGAATGGAGAAGACCCGGGCTGCAAAAGCTGCACTGCAGCCTAATTCACAATAGACAAGACAGTGAGGCAACCAAAAGGTCCATCAACAGATGAAAGGATAAAGAAGAAGTGGTCCATGTACACAATGAATACTAGCCATGGAAAACAATGAAACACTGCTCTTTGAGGCACCATAGATGATCTTGGAGATAATCACAGAACATGAGGTAAGTCGGAAAGCAAAAGTCCTATATCCTATGATATCACTTATAGGCGTTATCTAATAACTGACACAAATGAACATATTTCCACAGAGAAAGTCAATCACAGACTTACTAAAAAAACTATGCTTATCTAAAAGGAAAGGTGGGGGGAATGGATACATGAAGATTAGCGTTACCATATGTATACAAATACATATTATATACATATATCAAAAAGACCAACCATATAGCAAGGAAGGATTACAGAACACTCTGTAATAATTTACACGGGAAGAGGATCTCTACATAAATAGGTATATAGAATATGTAGATGAACCAGAGTGTGTACACCTTGGACAAGCAACCTTCTAACCTTTACCCCAATTGAAAAAATTAAAACAACGAACTAGGAGTAGTGAGACATAAACTTATGGGGGGTTTTCCTGGCGCATTCCATCCAAATTGAAAACCTAGGCAGACAACTTCCAGAACGGCTCTGCTGCCCTAGTACCCAGATTTGGGAATCGAGAAATGCTGCATCCTTGTGGCCGTTTCCCACAACAGCAGCTTTGAACCCACTGCAAAAGGTCACTAATTATTCACCAATTGCAGGTCTGTAAATGACACCGGCCCTCCAAAAAATACTGAGGTCGAAAATCGAACAAAAAATTCTAGAGTGCAACCTTCCAAAAAGAACATTTGAAGAGGTATATTATACTCACACTTTTTTTCTTTTTTCTTTTAACAGAAAAGAAAAAGGCGTGGAAAAATGATGAATTGTAGGAATTTTTACAGACATGTAAACCCAAATTACAAAAACCGGTCAGCTCACACCAGTCAGAATGGCCATCAACAAAAATGCTGCAAACAAGAAATGCTGACGTGATTGTGGAGAAATGCGTACCCTCGATTCTAAGGGGGACGTGGTAAGAGCCACTAATGAAAGCACAATTGAGGTGCCTTGAAAAGGTAAACGTTGAGCTACCATACCAGTCAATCAATCATACCCACTGCTGGGTCTATCACCTGAGAAAAGGAAAATCAAAAATCACAGGCTGGCAATCCTGCACCCCAGCAATATTTACCATAGGCAACACTTGGAAGCAAGGAAAATGTCCATCAACAGAGGAATGCACCAAGAAGAAGTGGTCCATGTACACAATGGAATATTAGCCATGGAAAACATTGAAGCACTGCTCTTTGAGGCACCATAGATGAGCCTGGAGATAATCACAAAACATGAAGTAGGTCGGAAAGCAAAAGACCTATATCCTATATTATCACTTATGGCATTATCTAATAACTGGCACAGATGAACATATTTCCAAAGAGAAAGACACTCACAGGCTTAGAAAACAAACTATGCTCATCTGAAAGGAAAGGAGGGGGGAAATTGAGAAATGAAGATTAGTGTTACTATACATATACAAATACATATTATATACATGTATCAAAAAGACCGAACATATAGCAAGGGAGGTCGACGGAACACTGTAATATTTTACATGGGAAGAGGATCTGTACATTAATAGACATACATAATGTACAAATGAACCAGATTGTGTACACCCAGGACAAACAATATTCTAAACTTTACCCAGATTAAAACACTTTTAAAAACCAAGAAGAAGTAATGAGACATAAACTTATGGGGATTTCTCCTGGCAAATTCCATTCTAATTTACAACCTAGGACAATGACTTCCAGAAAGGCTCTGCTGCCCTAGTACCCAGATTGGGGAATGGAGAAATGCTACCTCCTTGTGGCCGTTTCCCACAACAGCAGCTTTGAACCCACTGCAAAAGGTCACTAAATTTTCACCAACTTGCAGTTCTGTAAATGACACCTGCCCTCCAGAAAATTTCTGGGGTCAAAAATCGACCAAAAAATTCAAAAGAGGGCAACCTTCGAAGAAGACAATTTCAAGAGCTATATTGTACTCACGGTTTTTTCTTTTAAGAGGAAAGAAAAAGGCGTAGGAATATGATGAAATGTAAAAAATTTAATGACATGCATACCCATATTACAAAAACCTATCAGCTCACAGCAGTCAGAATGGCCATTAGGAAAAATGCTGCAAAAAATAAACGGTGAAGGGAGTGTGGAGAAATGCGTACCCTCGGTTGTAAGGGGGGGGGCATGTAAAGAGCCGCTAATGAAAACACAGTGTAGGTGCTTTGAAAAGGGAAACATTGAGCTACCAGTCAATCAATCACAACCACTGCTTGGCCTATCACCTGAGAAAATGAGAATCAAAAAGTCACAGGCTGGCAAACCTGTACGCCAGCAAGATTTACCATAGCCAGCACTTGGAAGCAATGAAAATGTCCATCAACTGAGGAATGCACCAAGAAGAAGTGGTCCACGTACACAATGGAATATTACTCTAATAATAAATATAAATTAAATTTAAAAACAAACAAAAGCAAGGAGACATCAACATTTGTGGGTTTATCCGGGCACATTGCACTCTAATTTATAACCGAAGAACACCACTGGCCGGTAGGTCTGTTTCCCTAGTACCAGCAAGGGGAACGTAGAAAGGCTGCCGCTCTCTGGCCGTTACCTGCAAAAGCAGGTTTAAAGCCTGAGCTAATGGTCACTTCATATGAACAAGTACTGCAGGGCTGTAAATGAAACCTGCCCTCAAAGTGTCTTGAGGGAGATGATGGCCAAAATATTTCAAATGGTGACACATACTTTAAGAAAACACTTTGAAGAAATAAGCTCTAATCACAGCCGGGAATATAAAAAAAGGACATGCCTTAAAGCTCAATTTCAACGCATTATGAGACACATGCAAATTCAACCACAAAGAGGTATCAGCTCACACCACTCAGAATAACCATCAGCAAAAACTACAAAGAATAAATCCTGAAGGTGCTGGGAAGAAATACATACCCTCCCCTTTAAGTGGGACGTAACCTGGAAAGAGACACTAAGGAGAACAGAAGAGAGGTGCCTTTAAATGGTAAACATTGAGCTACCATATGATCCAGCAGACCTATTCCTGGACCTATAAACTAAGAAGACAGAATTGGAAGGACACAGGCACGCAAATCTGCATTGCATAGTATTACAATAGCCAAGATATGGAAGTAACCAAAGAGTCCACCGACAGATGGGTGGACAAAGAAGAACTGCTACCTGTACAGATGGAATATGAGCTAGTGAAAAAAATGAAACAATGCCATTTCCAGCACCATAGATGAGTCTAGAAGTAATCACGCAACTTGGAGTAAGTGAGAAAGCGAACAACACATATCCTATCATATCACATATAGGTGGTACCTAAAAAATGATACAAACAAAGATATTTCCACAGAGAAACACTATCATAGATTCATTAAAAATCTTATGGTTCACCAAATGGACAGGTGTGAGGATTGGATACATTACCATATTGAGGTTAACAGAGAGCTACAAACACATGTGAAATATAGAATCACCAAAGACCTACGCAATACCAAGAGAAGACTACTCAACATTGTGTCATAACCTACATGGGAAAAGGATCCGAAGAAGAATAGATATATGTATATGTGTGAAAGAACCACATCTTGCACACCTAGAACAAACAAAACATTGTAATCAAGTTTGCTGTGAGAAAAAATAAAAATTAAGTTAAAAATACCAACAAGAAGTAAGGAGACATAAACTTAAAGGGCTTTTTCCTCGCACATTCCATTCTAATTTACAACCTAGAACACCACTTCCAGTAAGGCTCTGTTGCCCTAGTAACCAGATTTGGTAAAGGAGAAATGCTGCCGCCTTGTGGCCGATTCCCGCAAGAGCAGCTTTTAACCCACAGCTAATGGTCACTTACCATTCACAAGGACTCAGGGCTGTAAAGGACACCTGCCCTCAAAATTGTGCTGAGGTAGGAAATGGATAAAAAAATTCAAAACAGGCAAAATGTTCACGAAGATAGTATGAAGAGGTAAGTTTTACTCACTCTCTTTTTAAAGAAAGGAAAATGGATAAAAGCTCAGCCTCAGGAAGAATTAGACTCATGCAATCTAATCTACAAAAAGTTTTCAACTCACACCAGTCGACTGACCATTGGCAAAAAGTCTACAAACAATAAATGCTGAAGAGGTTTTAGAGAACTCTGTACCCTCTAGCTGCTGGTGAGATGTAAAAGGGTTAAACGCTAATAATGAGAACAGAAAGGAGCTGCGTTGAAAAGGAAAAATTGAGGTACCATTCAATCCAGCAGGCGCACCAAAGGGCCTGTCACCTGAGAAGACCAGAATGGAGAAGACCCGGGCTGCAAAAGCTGCACTGCAGCCTAATTCACAATAGACAAGACAGTGAGGCAACCAAAAGGTCCATCAACAGATGAAAGGATAAAGAAGAAGTGGTCCATGTACACAATGAATACTAGCCATGGAAAACAATGAAACACTGCTCTTTGAGGCACCATAGATCATCTTGGAGATAATCACAGAACATGAGGTAAGTCGGAAAGCAAAAGTCCTATATCCTATGATATCACTTATAGGCGTTATCTAATAACTGACACAAATGAACATATTTCCACAGAGAAAGTCAATCACAGACTTACTAAAAAAAACTATGCTTATCTAAAAGGAAAGGTGGGGGGAATGGATACATGAAGATTAGCGTTACCATATGTATACAAATACATATTATATACATATATCAAAAAGACCGACCATATAGCAAGGAAGGATTACAGAACACTCTGTAATAATTTACACGGGAAGAGGATCTCTACATAAATAGGTATATAGAATATGTAGATGAACCAGAGTGTGTACACCTTGGACAAGCAACCTTCTAACCTTTACCCCAATTGAAAAAATTAAAACAACGAACTAGGAGTAGTGAGACATAAACTTATGGGGGGTTTTCCTGGCGCATTCCATCCAAATTGAAAACCTAGGCAGACAACTTCCAGAACGGCTCTGCTGCCCTAGTACCCAGATTTGGGAATCGAGAAATGCTGCATCCTTGTGGCCGTTTCCCACAACAGCAGCTTTGAACCCACTGCAAAAGGTCACTAATTATTCACCAATTGCAGGTCTGTAAATGACACCGGCCCTCCAAAAAATACTGAGGTCGAAAATCGAACAAAAAATTCTAGAGTGCAACCTTCCAAAAAGAACATTTGAAGAGGTATATTATACTCACACTTTTTTTCTTTTTTCTTTTAACAGAAAAGAAAAAGGCGTGGAAAAATGATGAATTGTAGGAATTTTTACAGACATGTAAACCCAAATTACAAAAACCGGTCAGCTCACACCAGTCAGAATGGCCATCAACAAAAATGCTGCAAACAAGAAATGCTGACGTGATTGTGGAGAAATGCGTACCCTCGATTCTAAGGGGGACGTGGTAAGAGCCACTAATGAAAGCACAATTGAGGTGCCTTGAAAAGGTAAACGTTGAGCTACCATACCAGTCAATCAATCATACCCACTGCTGGGTCTATCACCTGAGAAAAGGAAAATCAAAAATCACAGGCTGGCAATCCTGCACCCCAGCAATATTTACCATAGGCAACACTTGGAAGCAAGGAAAATGTCCATCAACAGAGGAATGCACCAAGAAGAAGTGGTCCATGTACACAATGGAATATTAGCCATGGAAAACATTGAAGCACTGCTCTTTGAGGCACCATAGATGAGCCTGGAGATAATCACAAAACATGAAGTAGGTCGGAAAGCAAAAGACCTATATCCTATATTATCACTTATGGCATTATCTAATAACTGGCACAGATGAACATATTTCCAAAGAGAAAGACACTCACAGGCTTAGAAAACAAACTATGCTCATCTGAAAGGAAAGGAGGGGGGAAATTGAGAAATGAAGATTAGTGTTACTATACATATACAAATACATATTATATACATGTATCAAAAAGACCGAACATATAGCAAGGGAGGTCGACGGAACACTGTAATATTTTACATGGGAAGAGGATCTGTACATTAATAGACATACATAATGTACAAATGAACCAGATTGTGTACACCCAGGACAAACAATATTCTAAACTTTACCCAGATTAAAACACTTTTAAAAACCAAGAAGAAGTAATGAGACATAAACTTATGGGGATTTCTCCTGGCAAATTCCATTCTAATTTACAACCTAGGACAATGACTTCCAGAAAGGCTCTGCTGCCCTAGTACCCGGATTGGGGAATGGAGAAATGCTACCTCCTTGTGGCCGTTTCCCACAACAGCAGCTTTGAACCCACTGCAAAAGGTCACTAAATTTTCACCAACTTGCAGTTCTGTAAATGACACCTGCCCTCCAGAAAATTTCTGGGGTCAAAAATCGACCAAAAAATTCAAAAGAGGGCAACCTTCGAAGAAGACAATTTCAAGAGCTATATTGTACTCACGGTTTTTTCTTTTAAGAGGAAAGAAAAAGGCGTAGGAATATGATGAAATGTAAAAAATTTAATGACATGCATACCCATATTACAAAAACCTATCAGCTCACAGCAGTCAGAATGGCCATTAGGAAAAATGCTGCAAAAAATAAACGGTGAAGGGAGTGTGGAGAAATGCGTACCCTCGGTTGTAAGGGGGGGGGCATGTAAAGAGCCGCTAATGAAAACACAGTGTAGGTGCTTTGAAAAGGGAAACATTGAGCTACCAGTCAATCAATCACAACCACTGCTTGGCCTATCACCTGAGAAAATGAGAATCAAAAAGTCACAGGCTGGCAAACCTGTACGCCAGCAAGATTTACCATAGCCAGCACTTGGAAGCAATGAAAATGTCCATCAACTGAGGAATGCACCAAGAAGAAGTGGTCCACGTACACAATGGAATATTACTCTAATAATAAATATAAATTAAATTTAAAAACAAACAAAAGCAAGGAGACATCAACATTTGTGGGTTTATCCGGGCACATTGCACTCTAATTTATAACCGAAGAACACCACTGGCCGGTAGGTCTGTTTCCCTAGTACCAGCAAGGGGAACGTAGAAAGGCTGCCGCTCTCTGGCCGTTACCTGCAAAAGCAGGTTTAAAGCCTGAGCTAATGGTCACTTCATATGAACAAGTACTGCAGGGCTGTAAATGAAACCTGCCCTCAAAGTGTCTTGAGGGAGATGATGGCCAAAATATTTCAAATGGTGACACATACTTTAAGAAAACACTTTGAAGAAATAAGCTCTAATCACAGCCGGGAATATAAAAAAAGGACATGCCTTAAAGCTCAATTTCAACGCATTATGAGACACATGCAAATTCAACCACAAAGAGGTATCAGCTCACACCACTCAGAATAACCATCAGCAAAAACTACAAAGAATAAATCCTGAAGGTGCTGGGAAGAAATACATACCCTCCCCTTTAAGTGGGACGTAACCTGGAAAGAGACACTAAGGAGAACAGAAGAGAGGTGCCTTTAAATGGTAAACATTGAGCTACCATATGATCCAGCAGACCTATTCCTGGACCTATAAACTAAGAAGACAGAATTGGAAGGACACAGGCACGCAAATCTGCATTGCATAGTATTACAATAGCCAAGATATGGAAGTAACCAAAGAGTCCACCGACAGATGGGTGGACAAAGAAGAACTGCTACCTGTACAGATGGAATATGAGCTAGTGAAAAAAATGAAACAATGCCATTTCCAGCACCATAGATGAGTCTAGAAGTAATCACGCAACTTGGAGTAAGTGAGAAAGCGAACAACACATATCCTATCATATCACATATAGGTGGTACCTAAAAAATGATACAAACAAAGATATTTCCACAGAGAAACACTATCATAGATTCATTAAAAATCTTATGGTTCACCAAATGGACAGGTGTGAGGATTGGATACATTACCATATTGAGGTTAACAGAGAGCTACAAACACATGTGAAATATAGAATCACCAAAGACCTACGCAATACCAAGAGAAGACTACTCAACATTGTGTCATAACCTACATGGGAAAAGGATCCGAAGAAGAATAGATATATGTATATGTGTGAAAGAACCACATCTTGCACACCTAGAACAAACAAAACATTGTAATCAAGTTTGCTGTGAGAAAAAATAAAAATTAAGTTAAAAATACCAACAAGAAGTAAGGAGACATAAACTTAAAGGGCTTTTTCCTCGCACATTCCATTCTAATTTACAACCTAGAACACCACTTCCAGTAAGGCTCTGTTGCCCTAGTAACCAGATTTGGTAAAGGAGAAATGCTGCCGCCTTGTGGCCGATTCCCGCAAGAGCAGCTTTTAACCCACAGCTAATGGTCACTTACCATTCACAAGGACTCAGGGCTGTAAAGGACACCTGCCCTCAAAATTGTGCTGAGGTAGGGAATGGATAAAAAAGTTCAAAACAGGCAAAATGTTCACGAAGATAGTATGAAGAGGTAAGTTTTACTCACTCTCTTTTTAAAGAAAGGAAAATGGATAAAAGCTCAGCCTCAGGAAGAATTAGACTCATGCAATCTAATCTACAAAAAGTTTTCAACTCACACCAGTCGACTGACCATTGGCAAAAAGTCTACAAACAATAAATGCTGAAGAGGTTTTAGAGAACTCTGTACCCTCTAGCTGCTGGTGAGATGTAAAAGGGTTAAACGCTAATAATGAGAACAGAAAGGAGCTGCGTTGAAAAGGAAAAATTGAGGTACCATTCAATCCAGCAGGCGCACCAAAGGGCCTGTCACCTGAGAAGACCAGAATGGAGAAGACCCGGGCTGCAAAAGCTGCACTGCTAGCCTAATTCACAATAGACAAGACAGTGAGGCAACCAAAAGGTCCATCAACAGATGAAAGGATAAAGAAGAAGTGGTCCATGTACACAATGAATACTAGCCATGGAAAACAATGAAACACTGCTCTTTGAGGCACCATAGATCATCTTGGAGATAATCACAGAACATGAGGTAAGTCGGAAAGCAAAAGTCCTATATCCTATGATATCACTTATAGGCGTTATCTAATAACTGACACAAATGAACATATTTCCACAGAGAAAGTCAATCACAGACTTACTAAAAAAAACTATGCTTATCTAAAAGGAAAGGTGGGGGGAATGGATACATGAAGATTAGCGTTACCATATGTATACAAATACATATTATATACATATATCAAAAAGACCGACCATATAGCAAGGAAGGATTACAGAACACTCTGTAATAATTTACACGGGAAGAGGATCTCTACATAAATAGGTATATAGAATATGTAGATGAACCAGAGTGTGTACACCTTGGACAAGCAACCTTCTAACCTTTACCCCAATTGAAAAAATTAAAACAACGAACTAGGAGTAATGAGACATAAACTTATGGGGGGTTTTCCTGGCGCATTCCATCCAAATTGAAAACCTAGGCAGACAACTTCCAGAACGGCTCTGCTGCCCTAGTACCCAGATTTGGGAATCGAGAAATGCTGCATCCTTGTGGCCGTTTCCCACAACAGCAGCTTTGAACCCACTGCAAAAGGTCACTAATTATTCACCAATTGCAGGTCTGTAAATGACACCGGCCCTCCAAAAAATACTGAGGTCGAAAATCGAACAAAAAATTCTAGAGTGCAACCTTCCAAAAAGAACATTTGAAGAGGTATATTATACTCACACTTTTTTTCTTTTTTCTTTTAACAGAAAAGAAAAAGGCGTGGAAAAATGATGAATTGTAGGAATTTTTACAGACATGTAAACCCAAATTACAAAAACCGGTCAGCTCACACCAGTCAGAATGGCCATCAACAAAAATGCTGCAAACAAGAAATGCTGACGTGATTGTGGAGAAATGCGTACCCTCGATTCTAAGGGGGACGTGGTAAGAGCCACTAATGAAAGCACAATTGAGGTGCCTTGAAAAGGTAAACGTTGAGCTACCATACCAGTCAATCAATCATACCCACTGCTGGGTCTATCACCTGAGAAAAGGAAAATCAAAAATCACAGGCTGGCAATCCTGCACCCCAGCAATATTTACCATAGGCAACACTTGGAAGCAAGGAAAATGTCCATCAACAGAGGAATGCACCAAGAAGAAGTGGTCCATGTACACAATGGAATATTAGCCATGGAAAACATTGAAGCACTGCTCTTTGAGGCACCATAGATGAGCCTGGAGATAATCACAAAACATGAAGTAGGTCGGAAAGCAAAAGACCTATATCCTATATTATCACTTATGGCATTATCTAATAACTGGCACAGATGAACATATTTCCAAAGAGAAAGACACTCACAGGCTTAGAAAACAAACTATGCTCATCTGAAAGGAAAGGAGGGGGGAAATTGAGAAATGAAGATTAGTGTTACTATACATATACAAATACATATTATATACATGTATCAAAAAGACCGAACATATAGCAAGGGAGGTCGACGGAACACTGTAATATTTTACATGGGAAGAGGATCTGTACATTAATAGACATACATAATGTACAAATGAACCAGATTGTGTACACCCAGGACAAACAATATTCTAAACTTTACCCAGATTAAAACACTTTTAAAAACCAAGAAGAAGTAATGAGACATAAACTTATGGGGATTTCTCCTGGCAAATTCCATTCTAATTTACAACCTAGGACAATGACTTCCAGAAAGGCTCTGCTGCCCTAGTACCCGGATTGGGGAATGGAGAAATGCTACCTCCTTGTGGCCGTTTCCCACAACAGCAGCTTTGAACCCACTGCAAAAGGTCACTAAATTTTCACCAACTTGCAGTTCTGTAAATGACACCTGCCCTCCAGAAAATTTCTGGGGTCAAAAATCGACCAAAAAATTCAAAAGAGGGCAACCTTCGAAGAAGACAATTTCAAGAGCTATATTGTACTCACGGTTTTTTCTTTTAAGAGGAAAGAAAAAGGCGTAGGAATATGATGAAATGTAAAAAATTTAATGACATGCATACCCATATTACAAAAACCTATCAGCTCACAGCAGTCAGAATGGCCATTAGGAAAAATGCTGCAAAAAATAAACGGTGAAGGGAGTGTGGAGAAATGCGTACCCTCGGTTGTAAGGGGGGGGCATGTAAAGAGCCGCTAATGAAAACACAGTGTAGGTGCTTTGAAAAGGGAAACATTGAGCTACCAGTCAATCAATCACAACCACTGCTTGGCCTATCACCTGAGAAAATGAGAATCAAAAAGTCACAGGCTGGCAAACCTGTACGCCAGCAAGATTTACCATAGCCAGCACTTGGAAGCAATGAAAATGTCCATCAACTGAGGAATGCACCAAGAAGAAGTGGTCCACGTACACAATGGAATATTACTCTAATAATAAATATAAATTAAATTTAAAAACAAACAAAAGCAAGGAGACATCAACATTTGTGGGTTTATCCGGGCACATTGCACTCTAATTTATAACCGAAGAACACCACTGGCCGGTAGGTCTGTTTCCCTAGTACCAGCAAGGGGAACGTAGAAAGGCTGCCGCTCTCTGGCCGTTACCTGCAAAAGCAGGTTTAAAGCCTGAGCTAATGGTCACTTCATATGAACAAGTACTGCAGGGCTGTAAATGAAACCTGCCCTCAAAGTGTCTTGAGGGAGATGATGGCCAAAATATTTCAAATGGTGACACATACTTTAAGAAAACACTTTGAAGAAATAAGCTCTAATCACAGCCGGGAATATAAAAAAAGGACATGCCTTAAAGCTCAATTTCAACGCATTATGAGACACATGCAAATTCAACCACAAAGAGGTATCAGCTCACACCACTCAGAATAACCATCAGCAAAAACTACAAAGAATAAATCCTGAAGGTGCTGGGAAGAAATACATACCCTCCCCTTTAAGTGGGACGTAACCTGGAAAGAGACACTAAGGAGAACAGAAGAGAGGTGCCTTTAAATGGTAAACATTGAGCTACCATATGATCCAGCAGACCTATTCCTGGACCTATAAACTAAGAAGACAGAATTGGAAGGACACAGGCACGCAAATCTGCATTGCATAGTATTACAATAGCCAAGATATGGAAGTAACCAAAGAGTCCACCGACAGATGGGTGGACAAAGAAGAACTGCTACCTGTACAGATGGAATATGAGCTAGTGAAAAAAATGAAACAATGCCATTTCCAGCACCATAGATGAGTCTAGAAGTAATCACGCAACTTGGAGTAAGTGAGAAAGCGAACAACACATATCCTATCATATCACATATAGGTGGTACCTAAAAAATGATACAAACAAAGATATTTCCACAGAGAAACACTATCATAGATTCATTAAAAATCTTATGGTTCACCAAATGGACAGGTGTGAGGATTGGATACATTACCATATTGAGGTTAACAGAGAGCTACAAACACATGTGAAATATAGAATCACCAAAGACCTACGCAATACCAAGAGAAGACTACTCAACATTGTGTCATAACCTACATGGGAAAAGGATCCGAAGAAGAATAGATATATGTATATGTGTGAAAGAACCACATCTTGCACACCTAGAACAAACAAAACATTGTAATCAAGTTTGCTGTGAGAAAAAATAAAAATTAAGTTAAAAATACCAACAAGAAGTAAGGAGACATAAACTTAAAGGGCTTTTTCCTCGCACATTCCATTCTAATTTACAACCTAGAACACCACTTCCAGTAAGGCTCTGTTGCCCTAGTAACCAGATTTGGTAAAGGAGAAATGCTGCCGCCTTGTGGCCGATTCCCGCAAGAGCAGCTTTTAACCCACAGCTAATGGTCACTTACCATTCACAAGGACTCAGGGCTGTAAAGGACACCTGCCCTCAAAATTGTGCTGAGGTAGGGAATGGATAAAAAAATTCAAAACAGGCAAAATGTTCACGAAGATAGTATGAAGAGGTAAGTTTTACTCACTCTCTTTTTAAAGAAAGGAAAATGGATAAAAGCTCAGCCTCAGGAAGAATTAGACTCATGCAATCTAATCTACAAAAAGTTTTCAACTCACACCAGTCGACTGACCATTGGCAAAAAGTCTACAAACAATAAATGCTGAAGAGGTTTTAGAGAACTCTGTACCCTCTAGCTGCTGGTGAGATGTAAAAGGGTTAAACGCTAATAATGAGAACAGAAAGGAGCTGCGTTGAAAAGGAAAAATTGAGGTACCATTCAATCCAGCAGGCGCACCAAAGGGCCTGTCACCTGAGAAGACCAGAATGGAGAAGACCCGGGCTGCAAAAGCTGCACTGCAGCCTAATTCACAATAGACAAGACAGTGAGGCAACCAAAAGGTCCATCAACAGATGAAAGGATAAAGAAGAAGTGGTCCATGTACACAATGAATACTAGCCATGGAAAACAATGAAACACTGCTCTTTGAGGCACCATAGATGATCTTGGAGATAATCACAGAACATGAGGTAAGTCGGAAAGCAAAAGTCCTATATCCTATGATATCACTTATAGGCGTTATCTAATAACTGACACAAATGAACATATTTCCACAGAGAAAGTCAATCACAGACTTACTAAAAAAAACTATGCTTATCTAAAAGGAAAGGTGGGGGGAATGGATACATGAAGATTAGCGTTACCATATGTATACAAATACATATTATATACATATATCAAAAAGACCGACCATATAGCAAGGAAGGATTACAGAACACTCTGTAATAATTTACACGGGAAGAGGATCTCTACATAAATAGGTATATAGAATATGTAGATGAACCAGAGTGTGTACACCTTGGACAAGCAACCTTCTAACCTTTACCCCAATTGAAAAAATTAAAACAACGAACTAGGAGTAGTGAGACATAAACTTATGGGGGGTTTTCCTGGCGCATTCCATCCAAATTGAAAACCTAGGCAGACAACTTCCAGAACGGCTCTGCTGCCCTAGTACCCAGATTTGGGAATCGAGAAATGCTGCATCCTTGTGGCCGTTTCCCACAACAGCAGCTTTGAACCCACTGCAAAAGGTCACTAATTATTCACCAATTGCAGGTCTGTAAATGACACCGGCCCTCCAAAAAATACTGAGGTCGAAAATCGAACAAAAAATTCTAGAGTGCAACCTTCCAAAAAGAACATTTGAAGAGGTATATTATACTCACACTTTTTTTCTTTTAACAGAAAAGAAAAAGGCGTGGAAAAATGATGAATTGTAGGAATTTTTACAGACATGTAAACCCAAATTACAAAAACCGGTCAGCTCACACCAGTCAGAATGGCCATCAACAAAAATGCTGCAAACAAGAAATGCTGACGTGATTGTGGAGAAATGCGTACCCTCGATTCTAAGGGGGACGTGGTAAGAGCCACTAATGAAAGCACAATTGAGGTGCCTTGAAAAGGTAAACGTTGAGCTACCATACCAGTCAATCAATCATACCCACTGCTGGGTCTATCACCTGAGAAAAGGAAAATCAAAAATCACAGGCTGGCAATCCTGCACCCCAGCAATATTTACCATAGGCAACACTTGGAAGCAAGGAAAATGTCCATCAACAGAGGAATGCACCAAGAAGAAGTGGTCCATGTACACAATGGAATATTAGCCATGGAAAACATTGAAGCACTGCTCTTTGAGGCACCATAGATGAGCCTGGAGATAATCACAAAACATGAAGTAGGTCGGAAAGCAAAAGACCTATATCCTATATTATCACTTATGGCATTATCTAATAACTGGCACAGATGAACATATTTCCAAAGAGAAAGACACTCACAGGCTTAGAAAACAAACTATGCTCATCTGAAAGGAAAGGAGGGGGGAAATTGAGAAATGAAGATTAGTGTTACTATACATATACAAATACATATTATATACATGTATCAAAAAGACCGAACATATAGCAAGGGAGGTCGACGGAACACTGTAATATTTTACATGGGAAGAGGATCTGTACATTAATAGACATACATAATGTACAAATGAACCAGATTGTGTACACCCAGGACAAACAATATTCTAAACTTTACCCAGATTAAAACACTTTTAAAAACCAAGAAGAAGTAATGAGACATAAACTTATGGGGATTTCTCCTGGCAAATTCCATTCTAATTTACAACCTAGGACAATGACTTCCAGAAAGGCTCTGCTGCCCTAGTACCCGGATTGGGGAATGGAGAAATGCTACCTCCTTGTGGCCGTTTCCCACAACAGCAGCTTTGAACCCACTGCAAAAGGTCACTAAATTTTCACCAACTTGCAGTTCTGTAAATGACACCTGCCCTCCAGAAAATTTCTGGGGTCAAAAATCGACCAAAAAATTCAAAAGAGGGCAACCTTCGAAGAAGACAATTTCAAGAGCTATATTGTACTCACGGTTTTTTCTTTTAAGAGGAAAGAAAAAGGCGTAGGAATATGATGAAATGTAAAAAATTTAATGACATGCATACCCATATTACAAAAACCTATCAGCTCACAGCAGTCAGAATGGCCATTAGGAAAAATGCTGCAAAAAATAAACGGTGAAGGGAGTGTGGAGAAATGCGTACCCTCGGTTGTAAGGGGGGGGCATGTAAAGAGCCGCTAATGAAAACACAGTGTAGGTGCTTTGAAAAGGGAAACATTGAGCTACCAGTCAATCAATCACAACCACTGCTTGGCCTATCACCTGAGAAAATGAGAATCAAAAAGTCACAGGCTGGCAAACCTGTACGCCAGCAAGATTTACCATAGCCAGCACTTGGAAGCAATGAAAATGTCCATCAACTGAGGAATGCACCAAGAAGAAGTGGTCCACGTACACAATGGAATATTACTCTAATAATAAATATAAATTAAATTTAAAAACAAACAAAAGCAAGGAGACATCAACATTTGTGGGTTTATCCGGGCACATTGCACTCTAATTTATAACCGAAGAACACCACTGGCCGGTAGGTCTGTTTCCCTAGTACCAGCAAGGGGAACGTAGAAAGGCTGCCGCTCTCTGGCCGTTACCTGCAAAAGCAGGTTTAAAGCCTGAGCTAATGGTCACTTCATATGAACAAGTACTGCAGGGCTGTAAATGAAACCTGCCCTCAAAGTGTCTTGAGGGAGATGATGGCCAAAATATTTCAAATGGTGACACATACTTTAAGAAAACACTTTGAAGAAATAAGCTCTAATCACAGCCGGGAATATAAAAAAAGGACATGCCTTAAAGCTCAATTTCAACGCATTATGAGACACATGCAAATTCAACCACAAAGAGGTATCAGCTCACACCACTCAGAATAACCATCAGCAAAAACTACAAAGAATAAATCCTGAAGGTGCTGGGAAGAAATACATACCCTCCCCTTTAAGTGGGACGTAACCTGGAAAGAGACACTAAGGAGAACAGAAGAGAGGTGCCTTTAAATGGTAAACATTGAGCTACCATATGATCCAGCAGACCTATTCCTGGACCTATAAACTAAGAAGACAGAATTGGAAGGACACAGGCACGCAAATCTGCATTGCATAGTATTACAATAGCCAAGATATGGAAGTAACCAAAGAGTCCACCGACAGATGGGTGGACAAAGAAGAACTGCTACCTGTACAGATGGAATATGAGCTAGTGAAAAAAATGAAACAATGCCATTTCCAGCACCATAGATGAGTCTAGAAGTAATCACGCAACTTGGAGTAAGTGAGAAAGCGAACAACACATATCCTATCATATCACATATAGGTGGTACCTAAAAAATGATACAAACAAAGATATTTCCACAGAGAAACACTATCATAGATTCATTAAAAATCTTATGGTTCACCAAATGGACAGGTGTGAGGATTGGATACATTACCATATTGAGGTTAACAGAGAGCTACAAACACATGTGAAATATAGAATCACCAAAGACCTACGCAATACCAAGAGAAGACTACTCAACATTGTGTCATAACCTACATGGGAAAAGGATCCGAAGAAGAATAGATATATGTATATGTGTGAAAGAACCACATCTTGCACACCTAGAACAAACAAAACATTGTAATCAAGTTTGCTGTGAGAAAAAATAAAAATTAAGTTAAAAATACCAACAAGAAGTAAGGAGACATAAACTTAAAGGGCTTTTTCCTCGCACATTCCATTCTAATTTACAACCTAGAACACCACTTCCAGTAAGGCTCTGTTGCCCTAGTAACCAGATTTGGTAAAGGAGAAATGCTGCCGCCTTGTGGCCGATTCCCGCAAGAGCAGCTTTTAACCCACAGCTAATGGTCACTTACCATTCACAAGGACTCAGGGCTGTAAAGGACACCTGCCCTCAAAATTGTGCTGAGGTAGGGAATGGATAAAAAAATTCAAAACAGGCAAAATGTTCACGAAGATAGTATGAAGAGGTAAGTTTTACTCACTCTCTTTTTAAAGAAAGGAAAATGGATAAAAGCTCAGCCTCAGGAAGAATTAGACTCATGCAATCGAATCTACAAAAAGTTTTCAACTCACACCAGTCGACTGACCATTGGCAAAAAGTCTACAAACAATAAATGCTGAAGAGGTTTTAGAGAACTCTGTACCCTCTAGCTGCTGGTGAGATGTAAAAGGGTTAAACGCTAATAATGAGAACAGAAAGGAGCTGCGTTGAAAAGGAAAAATTGAGGTACCATTCAATCCAGCAGGCGCACCAAAGGGCCTGTCACCTGAGAAGACCAGAATGGAGAAGACCCGGGCTGCAAAAGCTGCACTGCAGCCTAATTCACAATAGACAAGACAGTGAGGCAACCAAAAGGTCCATCAACAGATGAAAGGATAAAGAAGAAGTGGTCCATGTACACAATGAATACTAGCCATGGAAAACAATGAAACACTGCTCTTTGAGGCACCATAGATGATCTTGGAGATAATCACAGAACATGAGGTAAGTCGGAAAGCAAAAGTCCTATATCCTATGATATCACTTATAGGCGTTATCTAATAACTGACACAAATGAACATATTTCCACAGAGAAAGTCAATCACAGACTTACTAAAAAAAACTATGCTTATCTAAAAGGAAAGGTGGGGGGAATGGATACATGAAGATTAGCGTTACCATATGTATACAAATACATATTATATACATATATCAAAAAGACCGACCATATAGCAAGGAAGGATTACAGAACACTCTGTAATAATTTACACGGGAAGAGGATCTCTACATAAATAGGTATATAGAATATGTAGATGAACCAGAGTGTGTACACCTTGGACAAGCAACCTTCTAACCTTTACCCCAATTGAAAAAATTAAAACAACGAACTAGGAGTAGTGAGACATAAACTTATGGGGGGTTTTCCTGGCGCATTCCATCCAAATTGAAAACCTAGGCAGACAACTTCCAGAACGGCTCTGCTGCCCTAGTACCCAGATTTGGGAATCGAGAAATGCTGCATCCTTGTGGCCGTTTCCCACAACAGCAGCTTTGAACCCACTGCAAAAGGTCACTAATTATTCACCAATTGCAGGTCTGTAAATGACACCGGCCCTCCAAAAAATACTGAGGTCGAAAATCGAACAAAAAATTCTAGAGTGCAACCTTCCAAAAAGAACATTTGAAGAGGTATATTATACTCACACTTTTTTTCTTTTTTCTTTTAACAGAAAAGAAAAAGGCGTGGAAAAATGATGAATTGTAGGAATTTTTACAGACATGTAAACCCAAATTACAAAAACCGGTCAGCTCACACCAGTCAGAATGGCCATCAACAAAAATGCTGCAAACAAGAAATGCTGACGTGATTGTGGAGAAATGCGTACCCTCGATTCTAAGGGGGACGTGGTAAGAGCCACTAATGAAAGCACAATTGAGGTGCCTTGAAAAGGTAAACGTTGAGCTACCATACCAGTCAATCAATCATACCCACTGCTGGGTCTATCACCTGAGAAAAGGAAAATCAAAAATCACAGGCTGGCAATCCTGCACCCCAGCAATATTTACCATAGGCAACACTTGGAAGCAAGGAAAATGTCCATCAACAGAGGAATGCACCAAGAAGAAGTGGTCCATGTACACAATGGAATATTAGCCATGGAAAACATTGAAGCACTGCTCTTTGAGGCACCATAGATGAGCCTGGAGATAATCACAAAACATGAAGTAGGTCGGAAAGCAAAAGACCTATATCCTATATTATCACTTATGGCATTATCTAATAACTGGCACAGATGAACATATTTCCAAAGAGAAAGACACTCACAGGCTTAGAAAACAAACTATGCTCATCTGAAAGGAAAGGAGGGGGGAAATTGAGAAATGAAGATTAGTGTTACTATACATATACAAATACATATTATATACATGTATCAAAAAGACCGAACATATAGCAAGGGAGGTCGACGGAACACTGTAATATTTTACATGGGAAGAGGATCTGTACATTAATAGACATACATAATGTACAAATGAACCAGATTGTGTACACCCAGGACAAACAATATTCTAAACTTTACCCAGATTAAAACACTTTTAAAAACCAAGAAGAAGTAATGAGACATAAACTTATGGGGATTTCTCCTGGCAAATTCCATTCTAATTTACAACCTAGGACAATGACTTCCAGAAAGGCTCTGCTGCCCTAGTACCCAGATTGGGGAATGGAGAAATGCTACCTCCTTGTGGCCGTTTCCCACAACAGCAGCTTTGAACCCACTGCAAAAGGTCACTAAATTTTCACCAACTTGCAGTTCTGTAAATGACACCTGCCCTCCAGAAAATTTCTGGGGTCAAAAATCGACCAAAAAATTCAAAAGAGGGCAACCTTCGAAGAAGACAATTTCAAGAGCTATATTGTACTCACGGTTTTTTCTTTTAAGAGGAAAGAAAAAGGCGTAGGAATATGATGAAATGTAAAAAATTTAATGACATGCATACCCATATTACAAAAACCTATCAGCTCACAGCAGTCAGAATGGCCATTAGGAAAAATGCTGCAAAAAATAAACGGTGAAGGGAGTGTGGAGAAATGCGTACCCTCGGTTGTAAGGGGGGGGCATGTAAAGAGCCGCTAATGAAAACACAGTGTAGGTGCTTTGAAAAGGGAAACATTGAGCTACCAGTCAATCAATCACAACCACTGCTTGGCCTATCACCTGAGAAAATGAGAATCAAAAAGTCACAGGCTGGCAAACCTGTACGCCAGCAAGATTTACCATAGCCAGCACTTGGAAGCAATGAAAATGTCCATCAACTGAGGAATGCACCAAGAAGAAGTGGTCCACGTACACAATGGAATATTACTCTAATAATAAATATAAATTAAATTTAAAAACAAACAAAAGCAAGGAGACATCAACATTTGTGGGTTTATCCGGGCACATTGCACTCTAATTTATAACCGAAGAACACCACTGGCCGGTAGGTCTGTTTCCCTAGTACCAGCAAGGGGAACGTAGAAAGGCTGCCGCTCTCTGGCCGTTACCTGCAAAAGCAGGTTTAAAGCCTGAGCTAATGGTCACTTCATATGAACAAGTACTGCAGGGCTGTAAATGAAACCTGCCCTCCAAGTGTCTTGAGGGAGATGATGGCCAAAATATTTCAAATGGTGACACATACTTTAAGAAAACACTTTGAAGAAATAAGCTCTAATCACAGCCGGGAATATAAAAAAAGGACATGCCTTAAAGCTCAATTTCAACGCATTATGAGACACATGCAAATTCAACCACAAAGAGGTATCAGCTCACACCACTCAGAATAACCATCAGCAAAAACTACAAAGAATAAATCCTGAAGGTGCTGGGAAGAAATACATACCCTCCCCTTTAAGTGGGACGTAACCTGGAAAGAGACACTAAGGAGAACAGAAGAGAGGTGCCTTTAAATGGTAAACATTGAGCTACCATATGATCCAGCAGACCTATTCCTGGACCTATAAACTAAGAAGACAGAATTGGAAGGACACAGGCACGCAAATCTGCATTGCATAGTATTACAATAGCCAAGATATGGAAGTAACCAAAGAGTCCACCGACAGATGGGTGGACAAAGAAGAACTGCTACCTGTACAGATGGAATATGAGCTAGTGAAAAAAATGAAACAATGCCATTTCCAGCACCATAGATGAGTCTAGAAGTAATCACGCAACTTGGAGTAAGTGAGAAAGCGAACAACACATATCCTATCATATCACATATAGGTGGTACCTAAAAAATGATACAAACAAAGATATTTCCACAGAGAAACACTATCATAGATTCATTAAAAATCTTATGGTTCACCAAATGGACAGGTGTGAGGATTGGATACATTACCATATTGAGGTTAACAGAGAGCTACAAACACATGTGAAATATAGAATCACCAAAGACCTACGCAATACCAAGAGAAGACTACTCAACATTGTGTCATAACCTACATGGGAAAAGGATCCGAAGAAGAATAGATATATGTATATGTGTGAAAGAACCACATCTTGCACACCTAGAACAAACAAAACATTGTAATCAAGTTTGCTGTGAGAAAAAATAAAAATTAAGTTAAAAATACCAACAAGAAGTAAGGAGACATAAACTTAAAGGGCTTTTTCCTCGCACATTCCATTCTAATTTACAACCTAGAACACCACTTCCAGTAAGGCTCTGTTGCCCTAGTAACCAGATTTGGTAAAGGAGAAATGCTGCCGCCTTGTGGCCGATTCCCGCAAGAGCAGCTTTTAACCCACAGCTAATGGTCACTTACCATTCACAAGGACTCAGGGCTGTAAAGGACACCTGCCCTCAAAATTGTGCTGAGGTAGGGAATGGATAAAAAAGTTCAAAACAGGCAAAATGTTCACGAAGATAGTATGAAGAGGTAAGTTTTACTAACTCTCTTTTTAAAGAAAGGAAAATGGATAAAAGCTCAGCCTCAGGAAGAATTAGACTCATGCAATCGAATCTACAAAAAGTTTTCAACTCACACCAGTCGACTGACCATTGGCAAAAAGTCTACAAACAATAAATGCTGAAGAGGTTTTAGAGAACTCTGTACCCTCTAGCTGCTGGTGAGATGTAAAAGGGTTAAACGCTAATAATGAGAACAGAAAGGAGCTGCGTTGAAAAGGAAAAATTGAGGTACCATTCAATCCAGCAGGCGCACCAAAGGGCCTGTCACCTGAGAAGACCAGAATGGAGAAGACCCGGGCTGCAAAAGCTGCACTGCAGCCTAATTCACAATAGACAAGACAGTGAGGCAACCAAAAGGTCCATCAACAGATGAAAGGATAAAGAAGAAGTGGTCCATGTACACAATGAATACTAGCCATGGAAAACAATGAAACACTGCTCTTTGAGGCACCATAGATCATCTTGGAGATAATCACAGAACATGAGGTAAGTCGGAAAGCAAAAGTCCTATATCCTATGATATCACTTATAGGCGTTATCTAATAACTGACACAAATGAACATATTTCCACAGAGAAAGTCAATCACAGACTTACTAAAAAAAACTATGCTTATCTAAAAGGAAAGGTGGGGGGAATGGATACATGAAGATTAGCGTTACCATATGTATACAAATACATATTATATACATATATCAAAAAGACCGACCATATAGCAAGGAAGGATTACAGAACACTCTGTAATAATTTACACGGAAGTGGATCTCTACATAAATAGGTATATAGAATATGTAGATGAACCAGAGTGTGTACACCTTGGACAAGCAACCTTCTAACCTTTACCCCAATTGAAAAAATTAAAACAACGAACTAGGAGTAGTGAGACATAAACTTATGGGGGGTTTTCCTGGCGCATTCCATCCAAATTGAAAACCTAGGCAGACAACTTCCAGAACGGCTCTGCTGCCCTAGTACCCAGATTTGGGAATCGAGAAATGCTGCATCCTTGTGGCCGTTTCCCACAACAGCAGCTTTGAACCCACTGCAAAAGGTCACTAATTATTCACCAATTGCAGGTCTGTAAATGACACCGGCCCTCCAAAAAATACTGAGGTCGAAAATCGAACAAAAAATTCTAGAGTGCAACCTTCCAAAAAGAACATTTGAAGAGGTATATTATACTCACACTTTTTTTCTTTTTTCTTTTAACAGAAAAGAAAAAGGCGTGGAAAAATGATGAATTGTAGGAATTTTTACAGACATGTAAACCCAAATTACAAAAACCGGTCAGCTCACACCAGTCAGAATGGCCATCAACAAAAATGCTGCAAACAAGAAATGCTGACGTGATTGTGGAGAAATGCGTACCCTCGATTCTAAGGGGGACGTGGTAAGAGCCACTAATGAAAGCACAATTGAGGTGCCTTGAAAAGGTAAACGTTGAGCTACCATACCAGTCAATCAATCATACCCACTGCTGGGTCTATCACCTGAGAAAAGGAAAATCAAAAATCACAGGCTGGCAATCCTGCACTCCAGCAATATTTACCATAGGCAACACTTGGAAGCAAGGAAAATGTCCATCAACAGAGGAATGCACCAAGAAGAAGTGGTCCATGTACACAATGGAATATTAGCCATGGAAAACATTGAAGCACTGCTCTTTGAGGCACCATAGATGAGCCTGGAGATAATCACAAAACATGAAGTAGGTCGGAAAGCAAAAGACCTATATCCTATATTATCACTTATGGCATTATCTAATAACTGGCACAGATGAACATATTTCCAAAGAGAAAGACACTCACAGGCTTAGAAAACAAACTATGCTCATCTGAAAGGAAAGGAGGGGGGAAATTGAGAAATGAAGATTAGTGTTACTATACATATACAAATACATATTATATACATGTATCAAAAAGACCGAACATATAGCAAGGGAGGTCGACGGAACACTGTAATATTTTACATGGGAAGAGGATCTGTACATTAATAGACATACATAATGTACAAATGAACCAGATTGTGTACACCCAGGACAAACAATATTCTAAACTTTACCCAGATTAAAACACTTTTAAAAACCAAGAAGAAGTAATGAGACATAAACTTATGGGGATTTCTCCTGGCAAATTCCATTCTAATTTACAACCTAGGACAATGACTTCCAGAAAGGCTCTGCTGCCCTAGTACCCAGATTGGGGAATGGAGAAATGCTACCTCCTTGTGGCCGTTTCCCACAACAGCAGCTTTGAACCCACTGCAAAAGGTCACTAAATTTTCACCAACTTGCAGTTCTGTAAATGACACCTGCCCTCCAGAAAATTTCTGGGGTCAAAAATCGACCAAAAAATTCAAAAGAGGGCAACCTTCGAAGAAGACAATTTCAAGAGCTATATTGTACTCACGGTTTTTTCTTTTAAGAGGAAAGAAAAAGGCGTAGGAATATGATGAAATGTAAAAAATTTAATGACATGCATACCCATATTACAAAAACCTATCAGCTCACAGCAGTCAGAATGGCCATTAGGAAAAATGCTGCAAAAAATAAACGGTGAAGGGAGTGTGGAGAAATGCGTACCCTCGGTTGTAAGGGGGGGGCATGTAAAGAGCCGCTAATGAAAACACAGTGTAGGTGCTTTGAAAAGGGAAACATTGAGCTACCAGTCAATCAATCACAACCACTGCTTGGCCTATCACCTGAGAAAATGAGAATCAAAAAGTCACAGGCTGGCAAACCTGTACGCCAGCAAGATTTACCATAGCCAGCACTTGGAAGCAATGAAAATGTCCATCAACTGAGGAATGCACCAAGAAGAAGTGGTCCACGTACACAATGGAATATTACTCTAATAATAAATATAAATTAAATTTAAAAACAAACAAAAGCAAGGAGACATCAACATTTGTGGGTTTATCCGGGCACATTGCACTCTAATTTATAACCGAAGAACACCACTGGCCGGTAGGTCTGTTTCCCTAGTACCAGCAAGGGGAACGTAGAAAGGCTGCCGCTCTCTGGCCGTTACCTGCAAAAGCAGGTTTAAAGCCTGAGCTAATGGTCACTTCATATGAACAAGTACTGCAGGGCTGTAAATGAAACCTGCCCTCCAAGTGTCTTGAGGGAGATGATGGCCAAAATATTTCAAATGGTGACACATACTTTAAGAAAACACTTTGAAGAAATAAGCTCTAATCACAGCCGGGAATATAAAAAAAGGACATGCCTTAAAGCTCAATTTCAACGCATTATGAGACACATGCAAATTCAACCACAAAGAGGTATCAGCTCACACCACTCAGAATAACCATCAGCAAAAACTACAAAGAATAAATCCTGAAGGTGCTGGGAAGAAATACATACCCTCCCCTTTAAGTGGGACGTAACCTGGAAAGAGACACTAAGGAGAACAGAAGAGAGGTGCCTTTAAATGGTAAACATTGAGCTACCATATGATCCAGCAGACCTATTCCTGGACCTATAAACTAAGAAGACAGAATTGGAAGGACACAGGCACGCAAATCTGCATTGCATAGTATTACAATAGCCAAGATATGGAAGTAACCAAAGAGTCCACCGACAGATGGGTGGACAAAGAAGAACTGCTACCTGTACAGATGGAATATGAGCTAGTGAAAAAAATGAAACAATGCCATTTCCAGCACCATAGATGAGTCTAGAAGTAATCACGCAACTTGGAGTAAGTGAGAAAGCGAACAACACATATCCTATCATATCACATATAGGTGGTACCTAAAAAATGATACAAACAAAGATATTTCCACAGAGAAACACTATCATAGATTCATTAAAAATCTTATGGTTCACCAAATGGACAGGTGTGAGGATTGGATACATTACCATATTGAGGTTAACAGAGAGCTACAAACACATGTGAAATATAGAATCACCAAAGACCTACGCAATACCAAGAGAAGACTACTCAACATTGTGTCATAACCTACATGGGAAAAGGATCCGAAGAAGAATAGATATATGTATATGTGTGAAAGAACCACATCTTGCACACCTAGAACAAACAAAACATTGTAATCAAGTTTGCTGTGAGAAAAAATAAAAATTAAGTTAAAAATACCAACAAGAAGTAAGGAGACATAAACTTAAAGGGCTTTTTCCTCGCACATTCCATTCTAATTTACAACCTAGAACACCACTTCCAGTAAGGCTCTGTTGCCCTAGTAACCAGATTTGGTAAAGGAGAAATGCTGCCGCCTTGTGGCCGATTCCCGCAAGAGCAGCTTTTAACCCACAGCTAATGGTCACTTACCATTCACAAGGACTCAGGGCTGTAAAGGACACCTGCCCTCAAAATTGTGCTGAGGTAGGGAATGGATAAAAAAATTCAAAACAGGCAAAATGTTCACGAAGATAGTATGAAGAGGTAAGTTTTACTCACTCTCTTTTTAAAGAAAGGAAAATGGATAAAAGCTCAGCCTCAGGAAGAATTAGACTCATGCAATCTAATCTACAAAAAGTTTTCAACTCACACCAGTCGACTGACCATTGGCAAAAAGTCTACAAACAATAAATGCTGAAGAGGTTTTAGAGAACTCTGTACCCTCTAGCTGCTGGTGAGATGTAAAAGGGTTAAACGCTAATAATGAGAACAGAAAGGAGCTGCGTTGAACAGGAAAAATTGAGGTACCATTCAATCCAGCAGGCGCACCAAAGGGCCTGTCACCTGAGAAGACCAGAATGGAGAAGACCCGGGCTGCAAAAGCTGCACTGCAGCCTAATTCACAATAGACAAGACAGTGAGGCAACCAAAAGGTCCATCAACAGATGAAAGGATAAAGAAGAAGTGGTCCATGTACACAATGAATACTAGCCATGGAAAACAATGAAACACTGCTCTTTGAGGCACCATAGATCATCTTGGAGATAATCACAGAACATGAGGTAAGTCGGAAAGCAAAAGTCCTATATCCTATGATATCACTTATAGGCGTTATCTAATAACTGACACAAATGAACATATTTCCACAGAGAAAGTCAATCACAGACTTACTAAAAAAAACGATGCTTATCTAAAAGGAAAGGTGGGGGGAATGGATACATGAAGATTAGCGTTACCATATGTATACAAATACATATTATATACATATATCAAAAAGACCGACCATATAGCAAGGAAGGATTACAGAACACTCTGTAATAATTTACACGGGAAGAGGATCTCTACATAAATAGGTATATAGAATATGTAGATGAACCAGAGTGTGTACACCTTGGACAAGCAACCTTCTAACCTTTACCCCAATTGAAAAAATTAAAACAACGAACTAGGAGTAGTGAGACATAAACTTATGGGGGGTTTTCCTGGCGCATTCCATCCAAATTGAAAACCTAGGCAGACAACTTCCAGAACGGCTCTGCTGCCCTAGTACCCAGATTTGGGAATCGAGAAATGCTGCATCCTTGTGGCCGTTTCCCACAACAGCAGCTTTGAACCCACTGCAAAAGGTCACTAATTATTCACCAATTGCAGGTCTGTAAATGACACCGGCCCTCCAAAAAATACTGAGGTCGAAAATCGAACAAAAAATTCTAGAGTGCAACCTTCCAAAAAGAAAATTTGAAGAGGTATATTATACTCACACTTTTTTTCTTTTTTCTTTTAACAGAAAAGAAAAAGGCGTGGAAAAATGATGAATTGTAGGAATTTTTACAGACATGTAAACCCAAATTACAAAAACCGGTCAGCTCACACCAGTCAGAATGGCCATCAACAAAAATGCTGCAAACAAGAAATGCTGACGTGATTGTGGAGAAATGCGTACCCTCGATTCTAAGGGGGACGTGGTAAGAGCCACTAATGAAAGCACAATTGAGGTGCCTTGAAAAGGTAAACGTTGAGCTACCATACCAGTCAATCAATCATACCCACTGCTGGGTCTATCACCTGAGAAAAGGAAAATCAAAAATCACAGGCTGGCAATCCTGCACCCCAGCAATATTTACCATAGGCAACACTTGGAAGCAAGGAAAATGTCCATCAACAGAGGAATGCACCAAGAAGAAGTGGTCCATGTACACAATGGAATATTAGCCATGGAAAACATTGAAGCACTGCTCTTTGAGGCACCATAGATGAGCCTGGAGATAATCACAAAACATGAAGTAGGTCGGAAAGCAAAAGACCTATATCCTATATTATCACTTATGGCATTATCTAATAACTGGCACAGATGAACATATTTCCAAAGAGAAAGACACTCACAGGCTTAGAAAACAAACTATGCTCATCTGAAAGGAAAGGAGGGGGGAAATTGAGAAATGAAGATTAGTGTTACTATACATATACAAATACATATTATATACATGTATCAAAAAGACCGAACATATAGCAAGGGAGGTCGACGGAACACTGTAATATTTTACATGGGAAGAGGATCTGTACATTAATAGACATACATAATGTACAAATGAACCAGATTGTGTACACCCAGGACAAACAATATTCTAAACTTTACCCAGATTAAAACACTTTTAAAAACCAAGAAGAAGTAATGAGACATAAACTTATGGGGATTTCTCCTGGCAAATTCCATTCTAATTTACAACCTAGGACAATGACTTCCAGAAAGGCTCTGCTGCCCTAGTACCCAGATTGGGGAATGGAGAAATGCTACCTCCTTGTGGCCGTTTCCCACAACAGCAGCTTTGAACCCACTGCAAAAGGTCACTAAATTTTCACCAACTTGCAGTTCTGTAAATGACACCTGCCCTCCAGAAAATTTCTGGGGTCAAAAATCGACCAAAAAATTCAAAAGAGGGCAACCTTCGAAGAAGACAATTTCAAGAGCTATATTGTACTCACGGTTTTTTCTTTTAAGAGGAAAGAAAAAGGCGTAGGAATATGATGAAATGTAAAAAATTTAATGACATGCATACCCATATTACAAAAACCTATCAGCTCACAGCAGTCAGAATGGCCATTAGGAAAAATGCTGCAAAAAATAAACGGTGAAGGGAGTGTGGAGAAATGCGTACCCTCGGTTGTAAGGGGGGGGCATGTAAAGAGCCGCTAATGAAAACACAGTGTAGGTGCTTTGAAAAGGGAAACATTGAGCTACCAGTCAATCAATCACAACCACTGCTTGGCCTATCACCTGAGAAAATGAGAATCAAAAAGTCACAGGCTGGCAAACCTGTACGCCAGCAAGATTTACCATAGCCAGCACTTGGAAGCAATGAAAATGTCCATCAACTGAGGAATGCACCAAGAAGAAGTGGTCCACGTACACAATGGAATATTACTCTAATAATAAATATAAATTAAATTTAAAAACAAACAAAAGCAAGGAGACATCAACATTTGTGGGTTTATCCGGGCACATTGCACTCTAATTTATAACCGAAGAACACCACTGGCCGGTAGGTCTGTTTCCCTAGTACCAGCAAGGGGAACGTAGAAAGGCTGCCGCTCTCTGGCCGTTACCTGCAAAAGCAGGTTTAAAGCCTGAGCTAATGGTCACTTCATATGAACAAGTACTGCAGGGCTGTAAATGAAACCTGCCCTCCAAGTGTCTTGAGGGAGATGATGGCCAAAATATTTCAAATGGTGACACATACTTTAAGAAAACACTTTGAAGAAATAAGCTCTAATCACAGCCGGGAATATAAAAAAAGGACATGCCTTAAAGCTCAATTTCAACGCATTATGAGACACATGCAAATTCAACCACAAAGAGGTATCAGCTCACACCACTCAGAATAACCATCAGCAAAAACTACAAAGAATAAATCCTGAAGGTGCTGGGAAGAAATACATACCCTCCCCTTTAAGTGGGACGTAACCTGGAAAGAGACACTAAGGAGAACAGAAGAGAGGTGCCTTTAAATGGTAAACATTGAGCTACCATATGATCCAGCAGACCTATTCCTGGACCTATAAACTAAGAAGACAGAATTGGAAGGACACAGGCACGCAAATCTGCATTGCATAGTATTACAATAGCCAAGATATGGAAGTAACCAAAGAGTCCACCGACAGATGGGTGGACAAAGAAGAACTGCTACCTGTACAGATGGAATATGAGCTAGTGAAAAAAATGAAACAATGCCATTTCCAGCACCATAGATGAGTCTAGAAGTAATCACGCAACTTGGAGTAAGTGAGAAAGCGAACAACACATATCCTATCATATCACATATAGGTGGTACCTAAAAAATGATACAAACAAAGATATTTCCACAGAGAAACACTATCATAGATTCATTAAAAATCTTATGGTTCACCAAATGGACAGGTGTGAGGATTGGATACATTACCATATTGAGGTTAACAGAGAGCTACAAACACATGTGAAATATAGAATCACCAAAGACCTACGCAATACCAAGAGAAGACTACTCAACATTGTGTCATAACCTACCTGGGAAAAGGATCCGAAGAAGAATAGATATATGTATATGTGTGAAAGAACCACATCTTGCACACCTAGAACAAACAAAACATTGTAATCAAGTTTGCTGTGAGAAAAAATAAAAATTAAGTTAAAAATACCAACAAGAAGTAAGGAGACATAAACTTAAAGGGCTTTTTCCTCGCACATTCCATTCTAATTTACAACCTAGAACACCACTTCCAGTAAGGCTCTGTTGCCCTAGTAACCAGATTTGGTAAAGGAGAAATGCTGCCGCCTTGTGGCCGATTCCCGCAAGAGCAGCTTTTAACCCACAGCTAATGGTCACTTACCATTCACAAGGACTCAGGGCTGTAAAGGACACCTGCCCTCAAAATTGTGCTGAGGTAGGGAATGGATAAAAAAATTCAAAACAGGCAAAATGTTCACGAAGATAGTATGAAGAGGTAAGTTTTACTCACTCTCTTTTTAAAGAAAGGAAAATGGATAAAAGCTCAGCCTCAGGAAGAATTAGACTCATGCAATCTAATCTACAAAAAGTTTTCAACTCACACCAGTCGACTGACCATTGGCAAAAAGTCTACAAACAATAAATGCTGAAGAGGTTTTAGAGAACTCTGTACCCTCTAGCTGCTGGTGAGATGTAAAAGGGTTAAACGCTAATAATGAGAACAGAAAGGAGCTGCGTTGAAAAGGAAAAATTGAGGTACCATTCAATCCAGCAGGCGCACCAAAGGGCCTGTCACCTGAGAAGACCAGAATGGAGAAGACCCGGGCTGCAAAAGCTGCACTGCAGCCTTTTTCACAATAGACAAGACAGTGAAGCAACCAAAATGTCCATCAACAGATGAAAGGATAAAGAAGAAGTGGTCCATGTACACAATGAATACTAGCCATGGAAAACAATGAAACACTGCTCTCTGAGGCACCATAGATCATCTTGGAGATAATCACAGAACATGAGGTAAGTCGGAAAGCAAAAGTCCTATATCCTATGATATCACTTATAGGCGTTATCTAATAACTGACACAAATGAACATATTTCCACAGAGAAAGTCAATCACAGACTTATTAAAAAAAACGATGCTTATCTAAAAGGAAAGGTGGGGGGAATGGATACATGAAAATTAGCGTTACCATATGTATACAAATACATATTATATACATATATCAAAAAGACCGACCATATAGCAAGGAAGGATTACGGAACACTCTGTAATAATTTACACGGGAAGAGGATCTCTACATAAATAGGTATATAGAATATGTAGATGAACCAGAGTGTGTACACCTTGGACAAGCAACCTTCTAACCTTTACCCCAATTGAAAAAATTAAAATAACGAACTAGGAGTAATGAGACATAAACTTATGGGGGGTTTTCCTGGCGCATTCCATCCAAATTGAAAACCTAGGCAGACAACTTCCAGAACGGCTCTGCTGCCCTAGTACCCAGATTTGGGAATCGAGAAATGCTGCATCCTTGTGGCCGTTTCCCACAACAGCAGCTTTGAACCCACTGCAAAAGGTCACTAATTATTCACCAATTGCAGGTCTGTAAATGACACCGGCCCTCCAAAAAATACTGAGGTCGAAAATCGAACAAAAAATTCTAGAGTGCAACCTTCCAAAAAGAACATTTGAAGAGGTATATTATACTCACACTTTTTTTCTTTTTTCTTTTAACAGAAAAGAAAAAGGCGTGGAAAAATGATGAATTGTAGGAATTTTTACAGACATGTAAACCCAAATTACAAAAACCGGTCAGCTCACACCAGTCAGAATGGCCATCAACAAAAATGCTGCAAACAAGAAATGCTGACGTGATTGTGGAGAAATGCGTACCCTCGATTCTAAGGGGGACGTGGTAAGAGCCACTAATGAAAGCACAATTGAGGTGCCTTGAAAAGGTAAACGTTGAGCTACCATACCAGTCAATCAATCATACCCACTGCTGGGTCTATCACCTGAGAAAAGGAAAATCTAAAATCACAGGCTGGCAATCCTGCACTCCAGCAATATTTACCATAGGCAACACTTGGAAGCAAGGAAAATGTCCATCAACAGAGGAATGCACCAAGAAGAAGTGGTCCATGTACACAATGGAATATTAGCCATGGAAAACATTGAAGCACTGCTCTTTGAGGCACCATAGATGAGCCTGGAGATAATCACAAAACATGAAGTAGGTCGGAAAGCAAAAGACCTATATCCTATATTATCACTTATGGCATTATCTAATAACTGGCACAGATGAACATATTTCCAAAGAGAAAGACACTCACAGGCTTAGAAAACAAACTATGCTCATCTGAAAGGAAAGGAGGGGGGAAATTGAGAAATGAAGATTAGTGTTACTATACATATACAAATACATATTATATACATGTATCAAAAAGACCGAACATATAGCAAGGGAGGTCGACGGAACACTGTAATATTTTACATGGGAAGAGGATCTGTACATTAATAGACATACATAATGTACAAATGAACCAGATTGTGTACACCCAGGACAAACAATATTCTAAACTTTACCCAGATTAAAACACTTTTAAAAACCAAGAAGAAGTAATGAGACATAAACTTATGGGGATTTCTCCTGGCAAATTCCATTCTAATTTACAACCTAGGACAATGACTTCCAGAAAGGCTCTGCTGCCCTAGTACCCAGATTGGGGAATGGAGAAATGCTACCTCCTTGTGGCCGTTTCCCACAACAGCAGCTTTGAACCCACTGCAAAAGGTCACTAAATTTTCACCAACTTGCAGTTCTGTAAATGACACCTGCCCTCCAGAAAATTTCTGGGGTCAAAAATCGACCAAAAAATTCAAAAGAGGGCAACCTTCGAAGAAGACAATTTCAAGAGCTATATTGTACTCACGGTTTTTTCTTTTAAGAGGAAAGAAAAAGGCGTAGGAATATGATGAAATGTAAAAAATTTAATGACATGCATACCCATATTACAAAAACCTATCAGCTCACAGCAGTCAGAATGGCCATTAGGAAAAATGCTGCAAAAAATAAACGGTGAAGGGAGTGTGGAGAAATGCGTACCCTCGGTTGTAAGGGGGGGGCATGTAAAGAGCCGCTAATGAAAACACAGTGTAGGTGCTTTGAAAAGGGAAACATTGAGCTACCAGTCAATCAATCACAACCACTGCTTGGCCTATCACCTGAGAAAATGAGAATCAAAAAGTCACAGGCTGGCAAACCTGTACGCCAGCAAGATTTACCATAGCCAGCACTTGGAAGCAATGAAAATGTCCATCAACTGAGGAATGCACCAAGAAGAAGTGGTCCACGTACACAATGGAATATTACTCTAATAATAAATATAAATTAAATTTAAAAACAAACAAAAGCAAGGAGACATCAACATTTGTGGGTTTATCCGGGCACATTGCACTCTAATTTATAACCGAAGAACACCACTGGCCGGTAGGTCTGTTTCCCTAGTACCAGCAAGGGGAACGTAGAAAGGCTGCCGCTCTCTGGCCGTTACCTGCAAAAGCAGGTTTAAAGCCTGAGCTAATGGTCACTTCATATGAACAAGTACTGCAGGGCTGTAAATGAAACCTGCCCTCAAAGTGTCTTGAGGGAGATGATGGCCAAAATATTTCAAATGGTGACACATACTTTAAGAAAACACTTTGAAGAAATAAGCTCTAATCACAGCCGGGAATATAAAAAAAGGACATGCCTTAAAGCTCAATTTCAACGCATTATGAGACACATGCAAATTCAACCACAAAGAGGTATCAGCTCACACCACTCAGAATAACCATCAGCAAAAACTACAAAGAATAAATCCTGAAGGTGCTGGGAAGAAATACATACCCTCCCCTTTAAGTGGGACGTAACCTGGAAAGAGACACTAAGGAGAACAGAAGAGAGGTGCCTTTAAATGGTAAACATTGAGCTACCATATGATCCAGCAGACCTATTCCTGGACCTATAAACTAAGAAGACAGAATTGGAAGGACACAGGCACGCAAATCTGCATTGCATAGTATTACAATAGCCAAGATATGGAAGTAACCAAAGAGTCCACCGACAGATGGGTGGACAAAGAAGAACTGCTACCTGTACAGATGGAATATGAGCTAGTGAAAAAATGAAACAATGCCATTTCCAGCACCACAGATGAGTCTAGAAGTAATCACGCAACTTGGAGTAAGTGAGAAAGCGAACAACACATATCCTATCATATCACATATAGGTGTTACCTAAAAAATGATACAAACAAAGATATTTCCACAGAGAAACACTATCATAGATTCATTAAAAAACTTATGGTTCACCAAATGGACAGGTGTGAGGATTGGATACATTACCATATTGAGGTTAACAGAGAGCTACAAACACATGTGAAATATAGAATCACCAAAGACCTACGCAATACCAAGAGAAGACTACTCAACATTGTGTCATAACCTACATGGGAAAAGGATCCGAAGAAGAATAGATATATGTATATGTGTGAAAGAACCACATCTTGCACACCTAGAACAAACAAAACATTGTAATCAAGTTTGCTGTGAGAAAAAATAAAAATTAAGTTAAAAATACCAACAAGAAGTAAGGAGACATAAACTTAAAGGGCTTTTTCCTCGCACATTCCATTCTAATTTACAACCTAGAACACCACTTCCAGTAAGGCTCTGTTGCCCTAGTAACCAGATTTGGTAAAGGAGAAATGCTGCCGCCTTGTGGCCGATTCCCGCAAGAGCAGCTTTTAACCCACAGCTAATGGTCACTTACCATTCTCAAGGACTCAGGGCTGTAAAGGACACCTGCCCTCAAAATTGTGCTGAGGTAGGGAATGGATAAAAAAATTCAAAACAGGCAAAATGTTCACGAAGATAGTATGAAGAGGTAAGTTTTACTCACTCTCTTTTTAAAGAAAGGAAAATGGATAAAAGCTCAGCCTCAGGAAGAATTAGACTCATGCAATCTAATCTACAAAAAGTTTTCAACTCACACCAGTCGACTGACCATTGGCAAAAAGTCTACAAACAATAAATACTGAAGAGGTTTTAGAGAACTGTGTACCCTCTAGCTGCTGGTGAGATGTAAAAGGGTTAAACGCTAATAATGAGAACAGAAAGGAGCTGCGTTGAAAAGGAAAAATTGAGGTACCGTTCAATCCAGCAGGCGCACCAAAGGGCCTGTCACCTGAGAAGACCAGAATGGAGAAGACCCGGGCTGCAAAAGCTGCACTGCAGCCTTTTTCACAATAGACAAGACAGTGAAGCAACCAAAATGTCCATCAACAGATGAAAGGATAAAGAAGAAGTGGTCCATGTACACAATGAATACTAGCCATGGAAAACAATGAAACACTGCTCTTTGAGGCACCATAGATCATCTTGGAGATAATCACAGAACATGAGGTAAGTCGGAAAGCAAAAGTCCTATATCCTATGATATCACTTATAGGCGTTATCTAATAACTGACACAAATGAACATATTTCCACAGAGAAAGTCAATCACAGACTTATTAAAAAAAACTATGCTTATCTAAAAGGAAAGGTGGGGGGAATGGATACATGAAAATTAGCGTTACCATATGTATACAAATACATATTATATACATATATCAAAAAGACCGACCATATAGCAAGGAAGGATTACGGAACACTCTGTAATAATTTACACGGGAAGAGGATCTCTACATAAATAGGTATATAGAATATGTAGATGAACCAGAGTGTGTACACCTTGGACAAGCAACCTTCTAACCTTTACCCCAATTGAAAAAATTAAAACAATGAACTAGGAGTAATGAGACATAAACCTATGGGGGGTTTTCCTGGCGCATTCCATCCAAATTGAAAACCTAGGCAGACAACTTCCAGAACGGCTCTGCTGCCCTAGTACCCAGATTTGGGAATCGAGAAATGCTGCATCCTTGTGGCCGTTTCCCACAACAGCAGCTTTGAACCCACTGCAAAAGGTCACTAATTATTCACCAATTGCAGGTCTGTAAATGACACCGGCCCTCCAAAAAATACTGAGGTCGAAAATCGAACAAAAAATTCTAGAGTGCAACCTTCCAAAAAGAACATTTGAAGAGGTATATTATACTCACACTTTTTTTCTTTTTTCTTTTAACAGAAAAGAAAAAGGCGTGGAAAAATGATGAATTGTAGGAATTTTTACAGACATGTAAACCCAAATTACAAAAACCGGTCAGCTCACACCAGTCAGAATGGCCATCAACAAAAATGCTGCAAACAAGAAATGCTGACGTGATTGTGGAGAAATGCGTACCCTCGATTCTAAGGGGGACGTGGTAAGAGCCACTAATGAAAGCACAATTGAGGTGCCTTGAAAAGGTAAACGTTGAGCTACCATACCAGTCAATCAATCATACCCACTGCTGGGTCTATCACCTGAGAAAAGGAAAATCAAAAATCACAGGCTGGCAATCCTGCACTCCAGCAATATTTACCATAGGCAACACTTGGAAGCAAGGAAAATGTCCATCAACAGAGGAATGCACCAAGAAGAAGTGGTCCATGTACACAATGGAATATTAGCCATGGAAAACATTGAAGCACTGCTCTTTGAGGCACCATAGATGAGCCTGGAGATAATCACAAAACATGAAGTAGGTCGGAAAGCAAAAGACCTATATCCTATATTATCACTTATGGCATTATCTAATAACTGGCACAGATGAACATATTTCCAAAGAGAAAGACACTCACAGGCTTAGAAAACAAACTATGCTCATCTGAAAGGAAAGGAGGGGGGAAATTGAGAAATGAAGATTAGTGTTACTATACATATACAAATACATATTATATACATGTATCAAAAAGACCGAACATATAGCAAGGGAGGTCGACGGAACACTGTAATATTTTACATGGGAAGAGGATCTGTACATTAATAGACATACATAATGTACAAATGAACCAGATTGTGTACACCCAGGACAAACAATATTCTAAACTTTACCCAGATTAAAACACTTTTAAAAACCAAGAAGAAGTAATGAGACATAAACTTATGGGGATTTCTCCTGGCAAATTCCATTCTAATTTACAACCTAGGACAATGACTTCCAGAAAGGCTCTGCTGCCCTAGTACCCAGATTGGGGAATGGAGAAATGCTACCTCCTTGTGGCCGTTTCCCACAACAGCAGCTTTGAACCCACTGCAAAAGGTCACTAAATTTTCACCAACTTGCAGTTCTGTAAATGACACCTGCCCTCCAGAAAATTTCTGGGGTCAAAAATCGACCAAAAAATTCAAAAGAGGGCAACCTTCGAAGAAGACAATTTCAAGAGCTATATTGTACTCACGGTTTTTTCTTTTAAGAGGAAAGAAAAAGGCGTAGGAATATGATGAAATGTAAAAAATTTAATGACATGCATACCCATATTACAAAAACCTATCAGCTCACAGCAGTCAGAATGGCCATTAGGAAAAATGCTGCAAAAAATAAACGGTGAAGGGAGTGTGGAGAAATGCGTACCCTCGGTTGTAAGGGGGGGGGGGCATGTAAAGAGCCGCTAATGAAAACACAGTGTAGGTGCTTTGAAAAGGGAAACATTGAGCTACCAGTCAATCAATCACAACCACTGCTTGGCCTATCACCTGAGAAAATGAGAATCAAAAAGTCACAGGCTGGCAAACCTGTACGCCAGCAAGATTTACCATAGCCAGCACTTGGAAGCAATGAAAATGTCCATCAACGGAGGAATGCACCAAGAAGAAGTGGTCCACGTACACAATGGAATATTACTCTAATAATAAATATAAATTAAATTTAAAAACAAACAAAAGCAAGGAGACATCAACATTTGTGGGTTTATCCGGGCACATTGCACTCTAATTTATAACCGAAGAACACCACTGGCCGGTAGGTCTGTTTCCCTAGTACCAGCAAGGGGAACGTAGAAAGGCTGCCGCTCTCTGGCCGTTACCTGCAAAAGCAGGTTTAAAGCCTGAGCTAATGGTCACTTCATATGAACAAGTACTGCAGGGCTGTAAATGAAACCTGCCCTCAAAGTGTCTTGAGGGAGATGATGGCCAAAATATTTCAAATGGTGACACATACTTTAAGAAAACACTTTGAAGAAATAAGCTCTAATCACAGCCGGGAATATAAAAAAAGGACATGCCTTAAAGCTCAATTTCAACGCATTATGAGACACATGCAAATTCAACCACAAAGAGGTATCAGCTCACACCACTCAGAATAACCATCAGCAAAAACTACAAAGAATAAATCCTGAAGGTGCTGGGAAGAAATACATACCCTCCCCTTTAAGTGGGACGTAACCTGGAAAGAGACACTAAGGAGAACAGAAGAGAGGTGCCTTTAAATGGTAAACATTGAGCTACCATATGATCCAGCAGACCTATTCCTGGACCTATAAACTAAGAAGACAGAATTGGAAGGACCCAGGCACGCAAATCTGCATTGCATAGTATTACAATAGCCAAGATATGGAAGTAACCAAGGAGTCCACCGACAGATGGGTGGACAAAGAAGAACTGCTACCTGTACAGATGGAATATGAGCTAGTGAAAAAAATGAAACAATGCCATTTCCAGCACCATAGATGAGTCTAGAAGTAATCACGCAACTTGGAGTAAGTGAGAAAGCGAACAACACATATCCTATCATATCACATATAGGTGGTACCTAAAAAATGATACAAACAAAGATATTTCCACAGAGAAACACTATCATAGATTCATTAAAAAACTTATGGTTCACCAAATGGACAGGTGTGAGGATTGGATACATTACCATATTGAGGTTAACAGAGAGCTACAAACACATGTGAAATATAGAATCACCAAAGACCTACGCAATACCAAGAGAAGACTACTCAACATTGTGTCATAACCTACATGGGAAAAGGATCCGAAGAAGAATAGATATATGTATATGTGTGAAAGAACCACATCTTGCACACCTAGAACAAACAAAACATTGTAATCAAGTTTGCTGTGAGAAAAAATAAAAATTAAGTTAAAAATACCAACAAGAAGTAAGGAGACATAAACTTAAAGGGCTTTTTCCTCGCACATTCCATTCTAATTTACAACCTAGAACACCACTTCCAGTAAGGCTCTGTTGCCCTAGTAACCAGATTTGGTAAAGGAGAAATGCTGCCGCCTTGTGGCCGATTCCCGCAAGAGCAGCTTTTAACCCACAGCTAATGGTCACTTACCATTCTCAAGGACTCAGGGCTGTAAAGGACACCTGCCCTCAAAATTGTGCTGAGGTAGGGAATGGATAAAAAAATTCAAAACAGGCAAAATGTTCACGAAGATAGTATGAAGAGGTAAGTTTTACTCACTCTCTTTTTAAAGAAAGGAAAATGGATAAAAGCTCAGCCTCAGGAAGAATTAGACTCATGCAATCTAATCTACAAAAAGTTTTCAACTCACACCAGTCGACTGACCATTGGCAAAAAGTCTACAAACAATAAATGCTGAAGAGGTTTTAGAGAACTGTGTACCCTCTAGCTGCTGGTGAGATGTAAAAGGGTTAAACGCTAATAATGAGAACAGAAAGGAGCTGCGTTGAAAAGGAAAAATTGAGGTACCGTTCAATCCAGCAGGCGCACCAAAGGGCCTGTCACCTGAGAAGACCAGAATGGAGAAGACCCGGGCTGCAAAAGCTGCACTGCAGCCTTTTTCACAATAGACAAGACAGTGAAGCAACCAAAATGTCCATCAACAGATGAAAGGATAAAGAAGAAGTGGTCCATGTACACAATGAATACTAGCCATGGAAAACAATGAAACACTGCTCTTTGAGGCACCATAGATCATCTTGGAGATAATCACAGAACATGAGGTAAGTCGGAAAGCAAAAGTCCTATATCCTATGATATCACTTATAGGCGTTATCTAATAACTGACACAAATGAACATATTTCCACAGAGAAAGTCAATCACAGACTTATTAAAAAAAACTATGCTTATCTAAAAGGAAAGGTGGGGGGAATGGATACATGAAAATTAGCGTTACCATATGTATACAAATACATATTATATACATATATCAAAAAGACCGACCATATAGCAAGGAAGGATTACGGAACACTCTGTAATAATTTACACGGGAAGAGGATCTCTACATAAATAGGTATATAGAATATGTAGATGAACCAGAGTGTGTACACCTTGGACAAGCAACCTTCTAACCTTTACCCCAATTGAAAAAATTAAAACAACGAACTAGGAGTAATGAGACATAAACCTATGGGGGGTTTTCCTGGCGCATTCCATCCAAATTGAAAACCTAGGCAGACAACTTCCAGAACGGCTCTGCTGCCCTAGTACCCAGATTTGGGAATCGAGAAATGCTGCATCCTTGTGGCCGTTTCCCACAACAGCAGCTTTGAACCCACTGCAAAAGGTCACTAATTATTCACCAATTGCAGGTCTGTAAATGACACCGGCCCTCCAAAAAATACTGAGGTCGAAAATCGAACAAAAAATTCTAGAGTGCAACCTTCCAAAAAGAACATTTGAAGAGGTATATTATACTCACACTTTTTTTCTTTTTTCTTTTAACAGAAAAGAAAAAGGCGTGGAAAAATGATGAATTGTAGGAATTTTTACAGACATGTAAACCCAAATTACAAAAACCGGTCAGCTCACACCAGTCAGAATGGCCATCAACAAAAATGCTGCAAACAAGAAATGCTGACGTGATTGTGGAGAAATGCGTACCCTCGATTCTAAGGGGGACGTGGTAAGAGCCACTAATGAAAGCACAATTGAGGTGCCTTGAAAAGGTAAACGTTGAGCTACCATACCAGTCAATCAATCATACCCACTGCTGGGTCTATCACCTGAGAAAAGGAAAATCAAAAATCACAGGCTGGCAATCCTGCACTCCAGCAATATTTACCATAGGCAACACTTGGAAGCAAGGAAAATGTCCATCAACAGAGGAATGCACCAAGAAGAAGTGGTCCATGTACACAATGGAATATTAGCCATGGAAAACATTGAAGCACTGCTCTTTGAGGCACCATAGATGAGCCTGGAGATAATCACAAAACATGAAGTAGGTCGGAAAGCAAAAGACCTATATCCTATATTATCACTTATGGCATTATCTAATAACTGGCACAGATGAACATATTTCCAAAGAGAAAGACACTCACAGGCTTAGAAAACAAACTATGCTCATCTGAAAGGAAAGGAGGGGGGAAATTGAGAAATGAAGATTAGTGTTACTATACATATACAAATACATATTATATACATGTATCAAAAAGACCGAACATATAGCAAGGGAGGTCGACGGAACACTGTAATATTTTACATGGGAAGAGGATCTGTACATTAATAGACATACATAATGTACAAATGAACCAGATTGTGTACACCCAGGACAAACAATATTCTAAACTTTACCCAGATTAAAACACTTTTAAAAACCAAGAAGAAGTAATGAGACATAAACTTATGGGGATTTCTCCTGGCAAATTCCATTCTAATTTACAGCCTAGGACAATGACTTCCAGAAAGGCTCTGCTGCCCTAGTACCCAGATTGGGGAATGGAGAAATGCTACCTCCTTGTGGCCGTTTCCCACAACAGCAGCTTTGAACCCACTGCAAAAGGTCACTAAATTTTCACCAACTTGCAGTTCTGTAAATGACACCTGCCCTCCAGAAAATTTCTGGGGTCAAAAATCGACCAAAAAATTCAAAAGGGGGCAACCTTCGAAGAAGACAATTTCAAGAGCTATATTGTACTCACGGTTTTTTCTTTTAAGAGGAAAGAAAAAGGCGTAGGAATATGATGAAATGTAAAAAATTTAATGGCATGCATACCCATATTACAAAAACCTATCAGCTCACAGCAGTCAGAATGGCCATTAGGCAAAATGCTGCAAAAAATAAACGGTGAAGGGAGTGTGGAGAAATGCGTACCCTCGGTTGTAAGGGGGGGGCATGTAAAGAGCCGCTAATGAAAACACAGTGTAGGTGCTTTGAAAAGGGAAACATTGAGCTACCAGTCAATCAATCACAACCACTGCTTGGCCTATCACCTGAGAAAATGAGAATCAAAAAGTCACAGGCTGGCAAACCTGTACGCCAGCAAGATTTACCATAGCCAGCACTTGGAAGCAATGAAAATGTCCATCAACTGAGGAATGCACCAAGAAGAAGTGGTCCACGTACACAATGGAATATTACTCTAATAATAAATATAAATTAAATTTAAAAACAAACAAAAGCAAGGAGACATCAACATTTGTGGGTTTATCCGGGCACATTGCACTCTAATTTATAACCGAAGAACACCACTGGCCGGTAGGTCTGTTTCCCTAGTACCAGCAAGGGGAACGTAGAAAGGCTGCCGCTCTCTGGCCGTTACCTGCAAAAGCAGGTTTAAAGCCTGAGCTAATGGTCACTTCATATGAACAAGTACTGCAGGGCTGTAAATGAAACCTGCCCTCAAAGTGTCTTGAGGGAGATGATGGCCAAAATATTTCAAATGGTGACACATACTTTAAGAAAACACTTTGAAGAAATAAGCTCTAATCACAGCCGGGAATATAAAAAAAGGACATGCCTTAAAGCTCAATTTCAACGCATTATGAGACACATGCAAATTCAACCACAAAGAGGTATCAGCTCACACCACTCAGAATAACCATCAGCAAAAACTACAAAGAATAAATCCTGAAGGTGCTGGGAAGAAATACATACCCTCCCCTTTAAGTGGGACGTAACCTGGAAAGAGACACTAAGGAGAACAGAAGAGAGGTGCCTTTAAATGGTAAACATTGAGCTACCATATGATCCAGCAGACCTATTCCTGGACCTATAAACTAAGAAGACAGAATTGGAAGGACACAGGCACGCAAATCTGCATTGCATAGTATTACAATAGCCAAGATATGGAAGTAACCAAAGAGTCCACCGACAGATGGGTGGACAAAGAAGAACTGCTACCTGTACAGATGGAATATGAGCTAGTGAAAAAATGAAACAATGCCATTTCCAGCACCACAGATGAGTCTAGAAGTAATCACGCAACTTGGAGTAAGTGAGAAAGCGAACAACACATATCCTATCATATCACATATAGGTGTTACCTAAAAAATGATACAAACAAAGATATTTCCACAGAGAAACACTATCATAGATTCATTAAAAAACTTATGGTTCACCAAATGGACAGGTGTGAGGATTGGATACATTACCATATTGAGGTTAACAGAGAGCTACAAACACATGTGAAATATAGAATCACCAAAGACCTACGCAATACCAAGAGAAGACTACTCAACATTGTGTCATAACCTACATGGGAAAAGGATCCGAAGAAGAATAGATATATGTATATGTGTGAAAGAACCACATCTTGCACACCTAGAACAAACAAAACATTGTAATCAAGTTTGCTGTGAGAAAAAATAAAAATTAAGTTAAAAATACCAACAAGAAGTAAGGAGACATAAACTTAAAGGGCTTTTTCCTCGCACATTCCATTCTAATTTACAACCTAGAACACCACTTCCAGTAAGGCTCTGTTGCCCTAGTAACCAGATTTGGTAAAGGAGAAATGCTGCCGCCTTGTGGCCGATTCCCGCAAGAGCAGCTTTTAACCCACAGCTAATGGTCACTTACCATTCTCAAGGACTCAGGGCTGTAAAGGACACCTGCCCTCAAAATTGTGCTGAGGTAGGGAATGGATAAAAAAATTCAAAACAGGCAAAATGTTCACGAAGATAGTATGAAGAGGTAAGTTTTACTCACTCTCTTTTTAAAGAAAGGAAAATGGATAAAAGCTCAGCCTCAGGAAGAATTAGACTCATGCAATCTAATCTACAAAAAGTTTTCAACTCACACCAGTCGACTGACCATTGGCAAAAAGTCTACAAACAATAAATGCTGAAGAGGTTTTAGAGAACTGTGTACCCTCTAGCTGCTGGTGAGATGTAAAAGGGTTAAACGCTAATAATGAGAACAGAAAGGAGCTGCGTTGAAAAGGAAAAATTGAGGTACCGTTCAATCCAGCAGGCGCACCAAAGGGCCTGTCACCTGAGAAGACCAGAATGGAGAAGACCCGGGCTGCAAAAGCTGCACTGCAGCCTTTTTCACAATAGACAAGACAGTGAAGCAACCAAAATGTCCATCAACAGATGAAAGGATAAAGAAGAAGTGGTCCATGTACACAATGAATACTAGCCATGGAAAACAATGAAACACTGCTCTCTGAGGCACCATAGATCATCTTGGAGATAATCACAGAACATGAGGTAAGTCGGAAAGCAAAAGTCCTATATCCTATGATATCACTTATAGGCGTTATCTAATAACTGACACAAATGAACATATTTCCACAGAGAAAGTCAATCACAGACTTATTAAAAAAAAACGATGCTTATCTAAAAGGAAAGGTGGGGGGAATGGATACATGAAAATTAGCGTTACCATATGTATACAAATACATATTATATACATATATCAAAAAGACCGACCATATAGCAAGGAAGGATTACGGAACACTCTGTAATAATTTACACGGGAAGAGGATCTCTACATAAATAGGTATATAGAATATGTAGATGAACCAGAGTGTGTACACCTTGGACAAGCAACCTTCTAACCTTTACCCCAATTGAAAAAATTAAAACAACGAACTAGGAGTAATGAGACATAAACTTATGGGGGGTTTTCCTGGCGCATTCCATCCAAATTGAAAACCTAGGCAGACAACTTCCAGAACGGCTCTGCTGCCCTAGTACCCAGATTTGGGAATCGAGAAATGCTGCATCCTTGTGGCCGTTTCCCACAACAGCAGCTTTGAACCCACTGCAAAAGGTCACTAATTATTCACCAATTGCAGGTCTGTAAATGACACCGGCCCTCCAAAAAATACTGAGGTCGAAAATCGAACAAAAAATTCTAGAGTGCAACCTTCCAAAAAGAACATTTGAAGAGGTATATTATACTCACACTTTTTTTCTTTTTTCTTTTAACAGAAAAGAAAAAGGCGTGGAAAAATGATGAATTGTAGGAATTTTTACAGACATGTAAACCCAAATTACAAAAACCGGTCAGCTCACACCAGTCAGAATGGCCATCAACAAAAATGCTGCAAACAAGAAATGCTGACGTGATTGTGGAGAAATGCGTACCCTCGATTCTAAGGGGGACGTGGTAAGAGCCACTAATGAAAGCACAATTGAGGTGCCTTGAAAAGGTAAACGTTGAGCTACCATACCAGTCAATCAATCATACCCACTGCTGGGTCTATCACCTGAGAAAAGGAAAATCAAAAATCACAGGCTGGCAATCCTGCACTCCAGCAATATTTACCATAGGCAACACTTGGAAGCAAGGAAAATGTCCATCAACAGAGGAATGCACCAAGAAGAAGTGGTCCATGTACACAATGGAATATTAGCCATGGAAAACATTGAAGCACTGCTCTTTGAGGCACCATAGATGAGCCTGGAGATAATCACAAAACATGAAGTAGGTCGGAAAGCAAAAGACCTATATCCTATATTATCACTTATGGCATTATCTAATAACTGGCACAGATGAACATATTTCCAAAGAGAAAGACACTCACAGGCTTAGAAAACAAACTATGCTCATCTGAAAGGAAAGGAGGGGGGAAATTGAGAAATGAAGATTAGTGTTACTATACATATACAAATACATATTATATACATGTATCAAAAAGACCGAACATATAGCAAGGGAGGTCGACGGAACACTGTAATATTTTACATGGGAAGAGGATCTGTACATTAATAGACATACATAATGTACAAATGAACCAGATTGTGTACACCCAGGACAAACAATATTCTAAACTTTACCCAGATTAAAACACTTTTAAAAACCAAGAAGAAGTAATGAGACATAAACTTATGGGGATTTCTCCTGGCAAATTCCATTCTAATTTACAACCTAGGACAATGACTTCCAGAAAGGCTCTGCTGCCCTAGTACCCGGATTGGGGAATGGAGAAATGCTACCTCCTTGTGGCCGTTTCCCACAACAGCAGCTTTGAACCCACTGCAAAAGGTCACTAAATTTTCACCAACTTGCAGTTCTGTAAATGACACCTGCCCTCCAGAAAATTTCTGGGGTCAAAAATCGACCAAAAAATTCAAAAGAGGGCAACCTTCGAAGAAGACAATTTCAAGAGCTATATTGTACTCACGGTTTTTTCTTTTAAGAGGAAAGAAAAAGGCGTAGGAATATGATGAAATGTAAAAAATTTAATGACATGCATACCCATATTACAAAAACCTATCAGCTCACAGCAGTCAGAATGGCCATTAGGAAAAATGCTGCAAAAAATAAACGGTGAAGGGAGTGTGGAGAAATGCGTACCCTCGGTTGTAAGGGGGGGGCATGTAAAGAGCCGCTAATGAAAACACAGTGTAGGTGCTTTGAAAAGGGAAACATTGAGCTACCAGTCAATCAATCACAACCACTGCTTGGCCTATCACCTGAGAAAATGAGAATCAAAAAGTCACAGGCTGGCAAACCTGTACGCCAGCAAGATTTACCATAGCCAGCACTTGGAAGCAATGAAAATGTCCATCAACTGAGGAATGCACCAAGAAGAAGTGGTCCACGTACACAATGGAATATTACTCTAATAATAAATATAAATTAAATTTAAAAACAAACAAAAGCAAGGAGACATCAACATTTGTGGGTTTATCCGGGCACATTGCACTCTAATTTATAACCGAAGAACACCACTGGCCGGTAGGTCTGTTTCCCTAGTACCAGCAAGGGGAACGTAGAAAGGCTGCCGCTCTCTGGCCGTTACCTGCAAAAGCAGGTTTAAAGCCTGAGCTAATGGTCACTTCATATGAACAAGTACTGCAGGGCTGTAAATGAAACCTGCCCTCAAAGTGTCTTGAGGGAGATGATGGCCAAAATATTTCAAATGGTGACACATACTTTAAGAAAACACTTTGAAGAAATAAGCTCTAATCACAGCCGGGAATATAAAAAAAGGACATGCCTTAAAGCTCAATTTCAACGCATTATGAGACACATGCAAATTCAACCACAAAGAGGTATCAGCTCACACCACTCAGAATAACCATCAGCAAAAACTACAAAGAATAAATCCTGAAGGTGCTGGGAAGAAATACATACCCTCCCCTTTAAGTGGGACGTAACCTGGAAAGAGACACTAAGGAGAACAGAAGAGAGGTGCCTTTAAATGGTAAACATTGAGCTACCATATGATCCAGCAGACCTATTCCTGGACCTATAAACTAAGAAGACAGAATTGGAAGGACACAGGCACGCAAATCTGCATTGCATAGTATTACAATAGCCAAGATATGGAAGTAACCAAAGAGTCCACCGACAGATGGGTGGACAAAGAAGAACTGCTACCTGTACAGATGGAATATGAGCTAGTGAAAAAATGAAACAATGCCATTTCCAGCACCACAGATGAGTCTAGAAGTAATCACGCAACTTGGAGTAAGTGAGAAAGCGAACAACACATATCCTATCATATCACATATAGGTGTTACCTAAAAAATGATACAAACAAAGATATTTCCACAGAGAAACACTATCATAGATTCATTAAAAAACTTATGGTTCACCAAATGGACAGGTGTGAGGATTGGATACATTACCATATTGAGGTTAACAGAGAGCTACAAACACATGTGAAATATAGAATCACCAAAGACCTACGCAATACCAAGAGAAGACTACTCAACATTGTGTCATAACCTACATGGGAAAAGGATCCGAAGAAGAATAGATATATGTATATGTGTGAAAGAACCACATCTTGCACACCTAGAACAAACAAAACATTGTAATCAAGTTTGCTGTGAGAAAAAATAAAAATTAAGTTAAAAATACCAACAAGAAGTAAGGAGACATAAACTTAAAGGGCTTTTTCCTCGCACATTCCATTCTAATTTACAACCTAGAACACCACTTCCAGTAAGGCTCTGTTGCCCTAGTAACCAGATTTGGTAAAGGAGAAATGCTGCCGCCTTGTGGCCGATTCCCGCAAGAGCAGCTTTTAACCCACAGCTAATGGTCACTTACCATTCACAAGGACTCAGGGCTGTAAAGGACACCTGCCCTCAAAATTGTGCTGAGGTAGGGAATGGATAAAAAAATTCAAAACAGGCAAAATGTTCACGAAGATAGTATGAAGAGGTAAGTTTTACTCACTCTCTTTTTAAAGAAAGGAAAATGGATAAAAGCTCAGCCTCAGGAAGAATTAGACTCATGCAATCTAATCTACAAAAAGTTTTCAACTCACACCAGTCGACTGACCATTGGCAAAAAGTCTACAAACAATAAATGCTGAAGAGGTTTTAGAGAACTGTGTACCCTCTAGCTGCTGGTGAGATGTAAAAGGGTTAAACGCTAATAATGAGAACAGAAAGGAGCTGCGTTGAAAAGGAAAAATTGAGGTACCGTTCAATCCAGCAGGCGCACCAAAGGGCCTGTCACCTGAGAAGACCAGAATGGAGAAGACCCGGGCTGCAAAAGCTGCACTGCAGCCTTTTTCACAATAGACAAGACAGTGAAGCAACCAAAATGTCCATCAACAGATGAAAGGATAAAGAAGAAGTGGTCCATGTACACAATGAATACTAGCCATGGAAAACAATGAAACACTGCTCTCTGAGGCACCATAGATCATCTTGGAGATAATCACAGAACATGAGGTAAGTCGGAAAGCAAAAGTCCTATATCCTATGATATCACTTATAGGCGTTATCTAATAACTGACACAAATGAACATATTTCCACAGAGAAAGTCAATCACAGACTTATTAAAAAAAACGATGCTTATCTAAAAGGAAAGGTGGGGGGAATGGATACATGAAAATTAGCGTTACCATATGTATACAAATACATATTATATACATATATCAAAAAGACCGACCATATAGCAAGGAAGGATTACGGAACACTCTGTAATAATTTACACGGGAAGAGGATCTCTACATAAATAGGTATATAGAATATGTAGATGAACCAGAGTGTGTACACCTTGGACAAGCAACCTTCTAACCTTTACCCCAATTGAAAAAATTAAAACAACGAACTAGGAGTAATGAGACATAAACTTATGGGGGGTTTTCCTGGCGCATTCCATCCAAATTGAAAACCTAGGCAGACAACTTCCAGAACGGCTCTGCTGCCCTAGTACCCATATTTGGGAATCGAGAAATGCTGCATCCTTGTGGCCGTTTCCCACAACAGCAGCTTTGAACCCACTGCAAAAGGTCACTAATTATTCACCAATTGCAGGTCTGTAAATGACACCGGCCCTCCAAAAAATACTGAGGTCGAAAATCGAACAAAAAATTCTAGAGTGCAACCTTCCAAAAAGAACATTTGAAGAGGTATATTATACTCACACTTTTTTTCTTTTTTCTTTTAACAGAAAAGAAAAAGGCGTGGAAAAATGATGAATTGTAGGAATTTTTACAGACATGTAAACCCAAATTACAAAAACCGGTCAGCTCACACCAGTCAGAATGGCCATCAACAAAAATGCTGCAAACAAGAAATGCTGACGTGATTGTGGAGAAATGCGTACCCTCGATTCTAAGGGGGACGTGGTAAGAGCCACTAATGAAAGCACAATTGAGGTGCCTTGAAAAGGTAAACGTTGAGCTACCATACCAGTCAATCAATCATACCCACTGCTGGGTCTATCACCTGAGAAAAGGAAAATCAAAAATCACAGGCTGGCAATCCTGCACTCCAGCAATATTTACCATAGGCAACACTTGGAAGCAAGGAAAATGTCCATCAACAGAGGAATGCACCAAGAAGAAGTGGTCCATGTACACAATGGAATATTAGCCATGGAAAACATTGAAGCACTGCTCTTTGAGGCACCATAGATGAGCCTGGAGATAATCACAAAACATGAAGTAGGTCGGAAAGCAAAAGACCTATATCCTATATTATCACTTATGGCATTATCTAATAACTGGCACAGATGAACATATTTCCAAAGAGAAAGACACTCACAGGCTTAGAAAACAAACTATGCTCATCTGAAAGGAAAGGAGGGGGGAAATTGAGAAATGAAGATTAGTGTTACTATACATATACAAATACATATTATATACATGTATCAAAAAGACCGAACATATAGCAAGGGAGGTCGACGGAACACTGTAATATTTTACATGGGAAGAGGATCTGTACATTAATAGACATACATAATGTACAAATGAACCAGATTGTGTACACCCAGGACAAACAATATTCTAAACTTTACCCAGATTAAAACACTTTTAAAAACCAAGAAGAAGTAATGAGACATAAACTTATGGGGATTTCTCCTGGCAAATTCCATTCTAATTTACAACCTAGGACAATGACTTCCAGAAAGGCTCTGCTGCCCTAGTACCCGGATTGGGGAATGGAGAAATGCTACCTCCTTGTGGCCGTTTCCCACAACAGCAGCTTTGAACCCACTGCAAAAGGTCACTAAATTTTCACCAACTTGCAGTTCTGTAAATGACACCTGCCCTCCAGAAAATTTCTGGGGTCAAAAATCGACCAAAAAATTCAAAAGAGGGCAACCTTCGAAGAAGACAATTTCAAGAGCTATATTGTACTCACGGTTTTTTCTTTTAAGAGGAAAGAAAAAGGCGTAGGAATATGATGAAATGTAAAAAATTTAATGACATGCATACCCATATTACAAAAACCTATCAGCTCACAGCAGTCAGAATGGCCATTAGGAAAAATGCTGCAAAAAATAAACGGTGAAGGGAGTGTGGAGAAATGCGTACCCTCGGTTGTAAGGGGGGGGCATGTAAAGAGCCGCTAATGAAAACACAGTGTAGGTGCTTTGAAAAGGGAAACATTGAGCTACCAGTCAATCAATCACAACCACTGCTTGGCCTATCACCTGAGAAAATGAGAATCAAAAAGTCACAGGCTGGCAAACCTGTACGCCAGCAAGATTTACCATAGCCAGCACTTGGAAGCAATGAAAATGTCCATCAACTGAGGAATGCACCAAGAAGAAGTGGTCCACGTACACAATGGAATATTACTCTAATAATAAATATAAATTAAATTTAAAAACAAACAAAAGCAAGGAGACATCAACATTTGTGGGTTTATCCGGGCACATTGCACTCTAATTTATAACCGAAGAACACCACTGGCCGGTAGGTCTGTTTCCCTAGTACCAGCAAGGGGAACGTAGAAAGGCTGCCGCTCTCTGGCCGTTACCTGCAAAAGCAGGTTTAAAGCCTGAGCTAATGGTCACTTCATATGAACAAGTACTGCAGGGCTGTAAATGAAACCTGCCCTCAAAGTGTCTTGAGGGAGATGATGGCCAAAATATTTCAAATGGTGACACATACTTTAAGAAAACACTTTGAAGAAATAAGCTCTAATCACAGCCGGGAATATAAAAAAAGGACATGCCTTAAAGCTCAATTTCAACGCATTATGAGACACATGCAAATTCAACCACAAAGAGGTATCAGCTCACACCACTCAGAATAACCATCAGCAAAAACTACAAAGAATAAATCCTGAAGGTGCTGGGAAGAAATACATACCCTCCCCTTTAAGTGGGACGTAACCTGGAAAGAGACACTAAGGAGAACAGAAGAGAGGTGCCTTTAAATGGTAAACATTGAGCTACCATATGATCCAGCAGACCTATTCCTGGACCTATAAACTAAGAAGACAGAATTGGAAGGACACAGGCACGCAAATCTGCATTGCATAGTATTACAATAGCCAAGATATGGAAGTAACCAAAGAGTCCACCGACAGATGGGTGGACAAAGAAGAACTGCTACCTGTACAGATGGAATATGAGCTAGTGAAAAAATGAAACAATGCCATTTCCAGCACCACAGATGAGTCTAGAAGTAATCACGCAACTTGGAGTAAGTGAGAAAGCGAACAACACATATCCTATCATATCACATATAGGTGTTACCTAAAAAATGATACAAACAAAGATATTTCCACAGAGAAACGCTATCATAGATTCATTAAAAAACTTATGGTTCACCAAATGGACAGGTGTGAGGATTGGATACATTACCATATTGAGGTTAACAGAGAGCTACAAACACATGTGAAATATAGAATCACCAAAGACCTACGCAATACCAAGAGAAGACTACTCAACATTGTGTCATAACCTACATGGGAAAAGGATCCGAAGAAGAATAGATATATGTATATGTGTGAAAGAACCACATCTTGCACACCTAGAACAAACAAAACATTGTAATCAAGTTTGCTGTGAGAAAAAATAAAAATTAAGTTAAAAATACCAACAAGAAGTAAGGAGACATAAACTTAAAGGGCTTTTTCCTCGCACATTCCATTCTAATTTACAACCTAGAACACCACTTCCAGTAAGGCTCTGTTGCCCTAGTAACCAGATTTGGTAAAGGAGAAATGCTGCCGCCTTGTGGCCGATTCCCGCAAGAGCAGCTTTTAACCCACAGCTAATGGTCACTTACCATTCACAAGGACTCAGGGCTGTAAAGGACACCTGCCCTCAAAATTGTGCTGAGGTAGGGAATGGATAAAAAAATTCAAAACAGGCAAAATGTTCACGAAGATAGTATGAAGAGGTAAGTTTTACTCACTCTCTTTTTAAAGAAAGGAAAATGGATAAAAGCTCAGCCTCAGGAAGAATTAGACTCATGCAATCTAATCTACAAAAAGTTTTCAACTCACACCAGTCGACTGACCATTGGCAAAAAGTCTACAAACAATAAATGCTGAAGAGGTTTTAGAGAACTGTGTACCCTCTAGCTGCTGGTGAGATGTAAAAGGGTTAAACGCTAATAATGAGAACAGAAAGGAGCTGCGTTGAAAAGGAAAAATTGAGGTACCATTCAATCCAGCAGGCGCACCAAAGGGCCTGTCACCTGAGAAGACCAGAATGGAGAAGACCCGGGCTGCAAAAGCTGCACTGCAGCCTTTTTCACAATAGACAAGACAGTGAAGCAACCAAAATGTCCATCAACAGATGAAAGGATAAAGAAGAAGTGGTCCATGTACACAATGAATACTAGCCATGGAAAACAATGAAACACTGCTCTCTGAGGCACCATAGATCATCTTGGAGATAATCACAGAACATGAGGTAAGTCGGAAAGCAAAAGTCCTATATCCTATGATATCACTTATAGGCGTTATCTAATAACTGACACAAATGAACGTATTTCCACAGAGAAAGTCAATCACAGACTTATTAAAAAAAAACGATGCTTATCTAAAAGGAAAGGTGGGGGGAATGGATACATGAAAATTAGCGTTACCATATGTATACAAATACATATTATATACATATATCAAAAAGACCGACCATATAGCAAGGAAGGATTACGGAACACTCTGTAATAATTTACACGGGAAGAGGATCTCTACATAAATAGGTATATAGAATATGTAGATGAACCAGAGTGTGTACACCTTGGACAAGCAACCTTCTAACCTTTACCCCAATTGAAAAAATTAAAACAACGAACTAGGAGTAATGAGACATAAACCTATGGGGGGTTTTCCTGGCGCATTCCATCCAAATTGAAAACCTAGGCAGACAACTTCCAGAACGGCTCTGCTGCCCTAGTACCCAGATTTGGGAATCGAGAAATGCTGCATCCTTGTGGCCGTTTCCCACAACAGCAGCTTTGAACCCACTGCAAAAGGTCACTAATTATTCACCAATTGCAGGTCTGTAAATGACACCGGCCCTCCAAAAAATACTGAGGTCGAAAATCGAACAAAAAATTCTAGAGTGCAACCTTCCAAAAAGAACATTTGAAGAGGTATATTATACTCACACTTTTTTTCTTTTTTCTTTTAACAGAAAAGAAAAAGGCGTGGAAAAATGATGAATTGTAGGAATTTTTACAGACATGTAAACCCAAATTACAAAAACCGGTCAGCTCACACCAGTCAGAATGGCCATCAACAAAAATGCTGCAAACAAGAAATGCTGACGTGATTGTGGAGAAATGCGTACCCTCGATTCTAAGGGGGACGTGGTAAGAGCCACTAATGAAAGCACAATTGAGGTGCCTTGAAAAGGTAAACGTTGAGCTACCATACCAGTCAATCAATCATACCCACTGCTGGGTCTATCACCTGAGAAAAGGAAAATCAAAAATCACAGGCTGGCAATCCTGCACTCCAGCAATATTTACCATAGGCAACACTTGGAAGCAAGGAAAATGTCCATCAACAGAGGAATGCACCAAGAAGAAGTGGTCCATGTACACAATGGAATATTAGCCATGGAAAACATTGAAGCACTGCTCTTTGAGGCACCATAGATGAGCCTGGAGATAATCACAAAACATGAAGTAGGTCGGAAAGCAAAAGACCTATATCCTATATTATCACTTATGGCATTATCTAATAACTGGCACAGATGAACATATTTCCAAAGAGAAAGACACTCACAGGCTTAGAAAACAAACTATGCTCATCTGAAAGGAAAGGAGGGGGGAAATTGAGAAATGAAGATTAGTGTTACTATACATATACAAATACATATTATATACATGTATCAAAAAGACCGAACATATAGCAAGGGAGGTCGACGGAACACTGTAATATTTTACATGGGAAGAGGATCTGTACATTAATAGACATACATAATGTACAAATGAACCAGATTGTGTACACCCAGGACAAACAATATTCTAAACTTTACCCAGATTAAAACACTTTTAAAAACCAAGAAGAAGTAATGAGACATAAACTTATGGGGATTTCTCCTGGCAAATTCCATTCTAATTTACAACCTAGGACAATGACTTCCAGAAAGGCTCTGCTGCCCTAGTACCCGGATTGGGGAATGGAGAAATGCTACCTCCTTGTGGCCGTTTCCCACAACAGCAGCTTTGAACCCACTGCAAAAGGTCACTAAATTTTCACCAACTTGCAGTTCTGTAAATGACACCTGCCCTCCAGAAAATTTCTGGGGTCAAAAATCGACCAAAAAATTCAAAAGAGGGCAACCTTCGAAGAAGACAATTTCAAGAGCTATATTGTACTCACGGTTTTTTCTTTTAAGAGGAAAGAAAAAGGCGTAGGAATATGATGAAATGTAAAAAATTTAATGACATGCATACCCATATTACAAAAACCTATCAGCTCACAGCAGTCAGAATGGCCATTAGGAAAAATGCTGCAAAAAATAAACGGTGAAGGGAGTGTGGAGAAATGCGTACCCTCGGTTGTAAGGGGGGGGGCATGTAAAGAGCCGCTAATGAAAACACAGTGTAGGTGCTTTGAAAAGGGAAACATTGAGCTACCAGTCAATCAATCACAACCACTGCTTGGCCTATCACCTGAGAAAATGAGAATCAAAAAGTCACAGGCTGGCAAACCTGTACGCCAGCAAGATTTACCATAGCCAGCACTTGGAAGCAATGAAAATGTCCATCAACTGAGGAATGCACCAAGAAGAAGTGGTCCACGTACACAATGGAATATCACTCTAATAATAAATATAAATTAAATTTAAAAACAAACAAAAGCAAGGAGACATCAACATTTGTGGGTTTATCCGGGCACATTGCACTCTAATTTATAACCGAAGAACACCACTGGCCGGTAGGTCTGTTTCCCTAGTACCAGCAAGGGGAACGTAGAAAGGCTGCCGCTCTCTGGCCGTTACCTGCAAAAGCAGGTTTAAAGCCTGAGCTAATGGTCACTTCATATGAACAAGTACTGCAGGGCTGTAAATGAAACCTGCCCTCAAAGTGTCTTGAGGGAGATGATGGCCAAAATATTTCAAATGGTGACACATACTTTAAGAAAACACTTTGAAGAAATAAGCTCTAATCACAGCCGGGAATATAAAAAAAGGACATGCCTTAAAGCTCAATTTCAACGCATTATGAGACACATGCAAATTCAACCACAAAGAGGTATCAGCTCACACCACTCAGAATAACCATCAGCAAAAACTACAAAGAATAAATCCTGAAGGTGCTGGGAAGAAATACATACCCTCCCCTTTAAGTGGGACGTAACCTGGAAAGAGACACTAAGGAGAACAGAAGAGAGGTGCCTTTAAATGGTAAACATTGAGCTACCATATGATCCAGCAGACCTATTCCTGGACCTATAAACTAAGAAGACAGAATTGGAAGGACACAGGCACGCAAATCTGCATTGCATAGTATTACAATAGCCAAGATATGGAAGTAACCAAAGAGTCCACCGACAGATGGGTGGACAAAGAAGAACTGCTACCTGTACAGATGGAATATGAGCTAGTGAAAAAATGAAACAATGCCATTTCCAGCACCACAGATGAGTCTAGAAGTAATCACGCAACTTGGAGTAAGTGAGAAAGCGAACAACACATATCCTATCATATCACATATAGGTGTTACCTAAAAAATGATACAAACAAAGATATTTCCACAGAGAAACACTATCATAGATTCATTAAAAAACTTATGGTTCACCAAATGGACAGGTGTGAGGATTGGATACATTACCATATTGAGGTTAACAGAGAGCTACAAACACATGTGAAATATAGAATCACCAAAGACCTACGCAATACCAAGAGAAGACTACTCAACATTGTGTCATAACCTACATGGGAAAAGGATCCGAAGAAGAATAGATATATGTATATGTGTGAAAGAACCACATCTTGCACACCTAGAACAAACAAAACATTGTAATCAAGTTTGCTGTGAGAAAAAATAAAAATTAAGTTAAAAATACCAACAAGAAGTAAGGAGACATAAACTTAAAGGGCTTTTTCCTCGCACATTCCATTCTAATTTACAACCTAGAACACCACTTCCAGTAAGGCTCTGTTGCCCTAGTAACCAGATTTGGTAAAGGAGAAATGCTGCCGCCTTGTGGCCGATTCCCGCAAGAGCAGCTTTTAACCCACAGCTAATGGTCACTTACCATTCTCAAGGACTCAGGGCTGTAAAGGACACCTGCCCTCAAAATTGTGCTGAGGTAGGGAATGGATAAAAAAATTCAAAACAGGCAAAATGTTCACGAAGATAGTATGAAGAGGTAAGTTTTACTCACTCTCTTTTTAAAGAAAGGAAAATGGATAAAAGCTCAGCCTCAGGAAGAATTAGACTCATGCAATCTAATCTACAAAAAGTTTTCAACTCACACCAGTCGACTGACCATTGGCAAAAAGTCTACAAACAATAAATGCTGAAGAGGTTTTAGAGAACTGTGTACCCTCTAGCTGCTGGTGAGATGTAAAAGGGTTAAACGCTAATAATGAGAACAGAAAGGAGCTGCGTTGAAAAGGAAAAATTGAGGTACCGTTCAATCCAGCAGGCGCACCAAAGGGCCTGTCACCTGAGAAGACCAGAATGGAGAAGACCCGGGCTGCAAAAGCTGCACTGCAGCCTTTTTCACAATAGACAAGACAGTGAAGCAACCAAAATGTCCATCAACAGATGAAAGGATAAAGAAGAAGTGGTCCATGTACACAATGAATACTAGCCATGGAAAACAATGAAACACTGCTCTTTGAGGCACCATAGATCATCTTGGAGATAATCACAGAACATGAGGTAAGTCGGAAAGCAAAAGTCCTATATCCTATGATATCACTTATAGGCGTTATCTAATAACTGACACAAATGAACATATTTCCACAGAGAAAGTCAATCACAGACTTATTAAAAAAAACTATGCTTATCTAAAAGGAAAGGTGGGGGGAATGGATACATGAAAATTAGCGTTACCATATGTATACAAATACATATTATATACATATATCAAAAAGACCGACCATATAGCAAGGAAGGATTACGGAACACTCTGTAATAATTTACACGGGAAGAGGATCTCTACATAAATAGGTATATAGAATATGTAGATGAACCAGAGTGTGTACACCTTGGACAAGCAACCTTCTAACCTTTACCCCAATTGAAAAAATTAAAACAACGAACTAGGAGTAATGAGACATAAACCTATAGGGGGTTTTCCTGGCGCATTCCATCCAAATTGAAAACCTAGGCAGACAACTTCCAGAACGGCTCTGCTGCCCTAGTACCCATATTTGGGAATCGAGAAATGCTGCATCCTTGTGGCCGTTTCCCACAACAGCAGCTTTGAACCCACTGCAAAAGGTCACTAATTATTCACCAATTGCAGGTCTGTAAATGACACCGGCCCTCCAAAAAATACTGAGGTCGAAAATCGAACAAAAAATTCTAGAGTGCAACCTTCCAAAAAGAACATTTGAAGAGGTATATTATACTCACACTTTTTTTCTTTTTTCTTTTAACAGAAAAGAAAAAGGCGTGGAAAAATGATGAATTGTAGGAATTTTTACAGACATGTAAACCCAAATTACAAAAACCGGTCAGCTCACACCAGTCAGAATGGCCATCAACAAAAATGCTGCAAACAAGAAATGCTGACGTGATTGTGGAGAAATGCGTACCCTCGATTCTAAGGGGGACGTGGTAAGAGCCACTAATGAAAGCACAATTGAGGTGCCTTGAAAAGGTAAACGTTGAGCTACCATACCAGTCAATCAATCATACCCACTGCTGGGTCTATCACCTGAGAAAAGGAAAATCTAAAATCACAGGCTGGCAATACTGCACTCCAGCAATATTTACCATAGGCAACACTTGGAAGCAAGGAAAATGTCCATCAACAGAGGAATGCACCAAGAAGAAGTGGTCCATGTACACAATGGAATATTAGCCATGGAAAACATTGAAGCACTGCTCTTTGAGGCACCATAGATGAGCCTGGAGATAATCACAAAACATGAAGTAGGTCGGAAAGCAAAAGACCTATATCCTATATTATCACTTATGGCATTATCTAATAACTGGCACAGATGAACATATTTCCAAAGAGAAAGACACTCACAGGCTTAGAAAACAAACTATGCTCATCTGAAAGGAAAGGAGGGGGGAAATTGAGAAATGAAGATTAGTGTTACTATACATATACAAATACATATTATATACATGTATCAAAAAGACCGAACATATAGCAAGGGAGGTCGACGGAACACTGTAATATTTTACATGGGAAGAGGATCTGTACATTAATAGACATACATAATGTACAAATGAACCAGATTGTGTACACCCAGGACAAACAATATTCTAAACTTTACCCAGATTAAAACACTTTTAAAAACCAAGAAGAAGTAATGAGACATAAACTTATGGGGATTTCTCCTGGCAAATTCCATTCTAATTTACAACCTAGGACAATGACTTCCAGAAAGGCTCTGCTGCCCTAGTACCCGGATTGGGGAATGGAGAAATGCTACCTCCTTGTGGCCGTTTCCCACAACAGCAGCTTTGAACCCACTGCAAAAGGTCACTAAATTTTCACCAACTTGCAGTTCTGTAAATGACACCTGCCCTCCAGAAAATTTCTGGGGTCAAAAATCGACCAAAAAATTCAAAAGAGGGCAACCTTCGAAGAAGACAATTTCAAGAGCTATATTGTACTCACGGTTTTTTCTTTTAAGAGGAAAGAAAAAGGCGTAGGAATATGATGAAATGTAAAAAATTTAATGACATGCATACCCATATTACAAAAACCTATCAGCTCACAGCAGTCAGAATGGCCATTAGGAAAAATGCTGCAAAAAATAAACGGTGAAGGGAGTGTGGAGAAATGCGTACCCTCGGTTGTAAGGGGGGGGCATGTAAAGAGCCGCTAATGAAAACACAGTGTAGGTGCTTTGAAAAGGGAAACATTGAGCTACCAGTCAATCAATCACAACCACTGCTTGGCCTATCACCTGAGAAAATGAGAATCAAAAAGTCACAGGCTGGCAAACCTGTACGCCAGCAAGATTTACCATAGCCAGCACTTGGAAGCAATGAAAATGTCCATCAACTGAGGAATGCACCAAGAAGAAGTGGTCCACGTACACAATGGAATATTACTCTAATAATAAATATAAATTAAATTTAAAAACAAACAAAAGCAAGGAGACATCAACATTTGTGGGTTTATCCGGGCACATTGCACTCTAATTTATAACCGAAGAACACCACTGGCCGGTAGGTCTGTTTCCCTAGTACCAGCAAGGGGAACGTAGAAAGGCTGCCGCTCTCTGGCCGTTACCTGCAAAAGCAGGTTTAAAGCCTGAGCTAATGGTCACTTCATATGAACAAGTACTGCAGGGCTGTAAATGAAACCTGCCCTCAAAGTGTCTTGAGGGAGATGATGGCCAAAATATTTCAAATGGTGACACATACTTTAAGAAAACACTTTGAAGAAATAAGCTCTAATCACAGCCGGGAATATAAAAAAAGGACATGCCTTAAAGCTCAATTTCAACGCATTATGAGACACATGCAAATTCAACCACAAAGAGGTATCAGCTCACACCACTCAGAATAACCATCAGCAAAAACTACAAAGAATAAATCCTGAAGGTGCTGGGAAGAAATACATACCCTCCCCTTTAAGTGGGACGTAACCTGGAAAGAGACACTAAGGAGAACAGAAGAGAGGTGCCTTTAAATGGTAAACATTGAGCTACCATATGATCCAGCAGACCTATTCCTGGACCTATAAACTAAGAAGACAGAATTGGAAGGACACAGGCACGCAAATCTGCATTGCATAGTATTACAATAGCCAAGATATGGAAGTAACCAAAGAGTCCACCGACAGATGGGTGGACAAAGAAGAACTGCTACCTGTACAGATGGAATATGAGCTAGTGAAAAAATGAAACAATGCCATTTCCAGCACCACAGATGAGTCTAGAAGTAATCACGCAACTTGGAGTAAGTGAGAAAGCGAACAACACATATCCTATCATATCACATATAGGTGTTACCTAAAAAATGATACAAACAAAGATATTTCCACAGAGAAACACTATCATAGATTCATTAAAAAACTTATGGTTCACCAAATGGACAGGTGTGAGGATTGGATACATTACCATATTGAGGTTAACAGAGAGCTACAAACACATGTGAAATATAGAATCACCAAAGACCTACGCAATACCAAGAGAAGACTACTCAACATTGTGTCATAACCTACATGGGAAAAGGATCCGAAGAAGAATAGATATATGTATATGTGTGAAAGAACCACATCTTGCACACCTAGAACAAACAAAACATTGTAATCAAGTTTGCTGTGAGAAAAAATAAAAATTAAGTTAAAAATACCAACAAGAAGTAAGGAGACATAAACTTAAAGGGCTTTTTCCTCGCACATTCCATTCTAATTTACAACCTAGAACACCACTTCCAGTAAGGCTCTGTTGCCCTAGTAACCAGATTTGGTAAAGGAGAAATGCTGCCGCCTTGTGGCCGATTCCCGCAAGAGCAGCTTTTAACCCACAGCTAATGGTCACTTACCATTCACAAGGACTCAGGGCTGTAAAGGACACCTGCCCTCAAAATTGTGCTGAGGTAGGGAATGGATAAAAAAATTCAAAACAGGCAAAATGTTCACGAAGATAGTATGAAGAGGTAAGTTTTACTCACTCTCTTTTTAAAGAAAGGAAAATGGATAAAAGCTCAGCCTCAGGAAGAATTAGACTCATGCAATCTAATCTACAAAAAGTTTTCAACTCACACCAGTCGACTGACCATTGGCAAAAAGTCTACAAACAATAAATGCTGAAGAGGTTTTAGAGAACTGTGTACCCTCTAGCTGCTGGTGAGATGTAAAAGGGTTAAACGCTAATAATGAGAACAGAAAGGAGCTGCGTTGAAAAGGAAAAATTGAGGTACCGTTCAATCCAGCAGGCGCACCAAAGGGCCTGTCACCTGAGAAGACCAGAATGGAGAAGACCCGGGCTGCAAAAGCTGCACTGCAGCCTTTTTCACAATAGACAAGACAGTGAAGCAACCAAAATGTCCATCAACAGATGAAAGGATAAAGAAGAAGTGGTCCATGTACACAATGAATACTAGCCATGGAAAACAATGAAACACTGCTCTCTGAGGCACCATAGATCATCTTGGAGATAATCACAGAACATGAGGTAAGTCGGAAAGCAAAAGTCCTATATCCTATGATATCACTTATAGGCGTTATCTAATAACTGACACAAATGAACATATTTCCACAGAGAAAGTCAATCACAGACTTATTAAAAAAAACGATGCTTATCTAAAAGGAAAGGTGGGGGGAATGGATACATGAAAATTAGCGTTACCATATGTATACAAATACATATTATATACATATATCAAAAAGACCGACCATATAGCAAGGAAGGATTACGGAACACTCTGTAATAATTTACACGGGAAGAGGATCTCTACATAAATAGGTATATAGAATATGTAGATGAACCAGAGTGTGTACACCTTGGACAAGCAACCTTCTAACCTTTACCCCAATTGAAAAAATTAAAACAACGAACTAGGAGTAATGAGACATAAACTTATGGGGGGTTTTCCTGGCGCATTCCATCCAAATTGAAAACCTAGGCAGACAACTTCCAGAACGGCTCTGCTGCCCTAGTACCCATATTTGGGAATCGAGAAATGCTGCATCCTTGTGGCCGTTTCCCACAACAGCAGCTTTGAACCCACTGCAAAAGGTCACTAATTATTCACCAATTGCAGGTCTGTAAATGACACCGGCCCTCCAAAAAATACTGAGGTCGAAAATCGAACAAAAAATTCTAGAGTGCAACCTTCCAAAAAGAACATTTGAAGAGGTATATTATACTCACACTTTTTTTCTTTTTTCTTTTAACAGAAAAGAAAAAGGCGTGGAAAAATGATGAATTGTAGGAATTTTTACAGACATGTAAACCCAAATTACAAAAACCGGTCAGCTCACACCAGTCAGAATGGCCATCAACAAAAATGCTGCAAACAAGAAATGCTGACGTGATTGTGGAGAAATGCGTACCCTCGATTCTAAGGGGGACGTGGTAAGAGCCACTAATGAAAGCACAATTGAGGTGCCTTGAAAAGGTAAACGTTGAGCTACCATACCAGTCAATCAATCATACCCACTGCTGGGTCTATCACCTGAGAAAAGGAAAATCAAAAATCACAGGCTGGCAATCCTGCACTCCAGCAATATTTACCATAGGCAACACTTGGAAGCAAGGAAAATGTCCATCAACAGAGGAATGCACCAAGAAGAAGTGGTCCATGTACACAATGGAATATTAGCCATGGAAAACATTGAAGCACTGCTCTTTGAGGCACCATAGATGAGCCTGGAGATAATCACAAAACATGAAGTAGGTCGGAAAGCAAAAGACCTATATCCTATATTATCACTTATGGCATTATCTAATAACTGGCACAGATGAACATATTTCCAAAGAGAAAGACACTCACAGGCTTAGAAAACAAACTATGCTCATCTGAAAGGAAAGGAGGGGGGAAATTGAGAAATGAAGATTAGTGTTACTATACATATACAAATACATATTATATACATGTATCAAAAAGACCGAACATATAGCAAGGGAGGTCGACGGAACACTGTAATATTTTACATGGGAAGAGGATCTGTACATTAATAGACATACATAATGTACAAATGAACCAGATTGTGTACACCCAGGACAAACAATATTCTAAACTTTACCCAGATTAAAACACTTTTAAAAACCAAGAAGAAGTAATGAGACATAAACTTATGGGGATTTCTCCTGGCAAATTCCATTCTAATTTACAACCTAGGACAATGACTTCCAGAAAGGCTCTGCTGCCCTAGTACCCGGATTGGGGAATGGAGAAATGCTACCTCCTTGTGGCCGTTTCCCACAACAGCAGCTTTGAACCCACTGCAAAAGGTCACTAAATTTTCACCAACTTGCAGTTCTGTAAATGACACCTGCCCTCCAGAAAATTTCTGGGGTCAAAAATCGACCAAAAAATTCAAAAGAGGGCAACCTTCGAAGAAGACAATTTCAAGAGCTATATTGTACTCACGGTTTTTTCTTTTAAGAGGAAAGAAAAAGGCGTAGGAATATGATGAAATGTAAAAAATTTAATGACATGCATACCCATATTACAAAAACCTATCAGCTCACAGCAGTCAGAATGGCCATTAGGAAAAATGCTGCAAAAAATAAACGGTGAAGGGAGTGTGGAGAAATGCGTACCCTCGGTTGTAAGGGGGGGGCATGTAAAGAGCCGCTAATGAAAACACAGTGTAGGTGCTTTGAAAAGGGAAACATTGAGCTACCAGTCAATCAATCACAACCACTGCTTGGCCTATCACCTGAGAAAATGAGAATCAAAAAGTCACAGGCTGGCAAACCTGTACGCCAGCAAGATTTACCATAGCCAGCACTTGGAAGCAATGAAAATGTCCATCAACTGAGGAATGCACCAAGAAGAAGTGGTCCACGTACACAATGGAATATTACTCTAATAATAAATATAAATTAAATTTAAAAACAAACAAAAGCAAGGAGACATCAACATTTGTGGGTTTATCCGGGCACATTGCACTCTAATTTATAACCGAAGAACACCACTGGCCGGTAGGTCTGTTTCCCTAGTACCAGCAAGGGGAACGTAGAAAGGCTGCCGCTCTCTGGCCGTTACCTGCAAAAGCAGGTTTAAAGCCTGAGCTAATGGTCACTTCATATGAACAAGTACTGCAGGGCTGTAAATGAAACCTGCCCTCAAAGTGTCTTGAGGGAGATGATGGCCAAAATATTTCAAATGGTGACACATACTTTAAGAAAACACTTTGAAGAAATAAGCTCTAATCACAGCCGGGAATATAAAAAAAGGACATGCCTTAAAGCTCAATTTCAACGCATTATGAGACACATGCAAATTCAACCACAAAGAGGTATCAGCTCACACCACTCAGAATAACCATCAGCAAAAACTACAAAGAATAAATCCTGAAGGTGCTGGGAAGAAATACATACCCTCCCCTTTAAGTGGGACGTAACCTGGAAAGAGACACTAAGGAGAACAGAAGAGAGGTGCCTTTAAATGGTAAACATTGAGCTACCATATGATCCAGCAGACCTATTCCTGGACCTATAAACTAAGAAGACAGAATTGGAAGGACACAGGCACGCAAATCTGCATTGCATAGTATTACAATAGCCAAGATATGGAAGTAACCAAAGAGTCCACCGACAGATGGGTGGACAAAGAAGAACTGCTACCTGTACAGATGGAATATGAGCTAGTGAAAAAATGAAACAATGCCATTTCCAGCACCATAGATGAGTCTAGAAGTAATCACGCAACTTGGAGTAAGTGAGAAAGCGAACAACACATATCCTATCATATCACATATAGGTGTTACCTAAAAAATGATACAAACAAAGATATTTCCACAGAGAAACACTATCATAGATTCATTAAAAAACTTATGGTTCACCAAATGGACAGGTGTGAGGATTGGATACATTACCATATTGAGGTTAACAGAGAGCTACAAACACATGTGAAATATAGAATCACCAAAGACCTACGCAATACCAAGAGAAGACTACTCAACATTGTGTCATAACCTACATGGGAAAAGGATCCGAAGAAGAATAGATATATGTATATGTGTGAAAGAACCACATCTTGCACACCTAGAACAAACAAAACATTGTAATCAAGTTTGCTGTGAGAAAAAATAAAAATTAAGTTAAAAATACCAACAAGAAGTAAGGAGACATAAACTTAAAGGGCTTTTTCCTCGCACATTCCATTCTAATTTACAACCTAGAACACCACTTCCAGTAAGGCTCTGTTGCCCTAGTAACCAGATTTGGTAAAGGAGAAATGCTGCCGCCTTGTGGCCGATTCCCGCAAGAGCAGCTTTTAACCCACAGCTAATGGTCACTTACCATTCACAAGGACTCAGGGCTGTAAAGGACACCTGCCCTCAAAATTGTGCTGAGGTAGGGAATGGATAAAAAAATTCAAAACAGGCAAAATGTTCACGAAGATAGTATGAAGAGGTAAGTTTTACTCACTCTCTTTTTAAAGAAAGGAAAATGGATAAAAGCTCAGCCTCAGGAAGAATTAGACTCATGCAATCTAATCTACAAAAAGTTTTCAACTCACACCAGTCGACTGACCATTGGCAAAAAGTCTACAAACAATAAATGCTGAAGAGGTTTTAGAGAACTGTGTACCCTCTAGCTGCTGGTGAGATGTAAAAGGGTTAAACGCTAATAATGAGAACAGAAAGGAGCTGCGTTGAAAAGGAAAAATTGAGGTACCATTCAATCCAGCAGGCGCACCAAAGGGCCTGTCACCTGAGAAGACCAGAATGGAGAAGACCCGGGCTGCAAAAGCTGCACTGCAGCCTTTTTCACAATAGACAAGACAGTGAAGCAACCAAAATGTCCATCAACAGATGAAAGGATAAAGAAGAAGTGGTCCATGTACACAATGAATACTAGCCATGGAAAACAATGAAACACTGCTCTCTGAGGCACCATAGATCATCTTGGAGATAATCACAGAACATGAGGTAAGTCGGAAAGCAAAAGTCCTATATCCTATGATATCACTTATAGGCGTTATCTAATAACTGACACAAATGAACATATTTCCACAGAGAAAGTCAATCACAGACTTATTAAAAAAAACGATGCTTATCTAAAAGGAAAGGTGGGGGGAATGGATACATGAAAATTAGCGTTACCATATGTATACAAATACATATTATATACATATATCAAAAAGACCGACCATATAGCAAGGAAGGATTACGGAACACTCTGTAATAATTTACACGGGAAGAGGATCTCTACATAAATAGGTATATAGAATATGTAGATGAACCAGAGTGTGTACACCTTGGACAAGCAACCTTCTAACCTTTACCCCAATTGAAAAAATTAAAACAACGAACTAGGAGTAATGAGACATAAACTTATGGGGGGTTTTCCTGGCGCATTCCATCCAAATTGAAAACCTAGGCAGACAACTTCCAGAACGGCTCTGCTGCCCTAGTACCCAGATTTGGGAATCGAGAAATGCTGCATCCTTGTGGCCGTTTCCCACAACAGCAGCTTTGAACCCACTGCAAAAGGTCACTAATTATTCACCAATTGCAGGTCTGTAAATGACACCGGCCCTCCAAAAAATACTGAGGTCGAAAATCGAACAAAAAATTCTAGAGTGCAACCTTCCAAAAAGAACATTTGAAGAGGTATATTATACTCACACTTTTTTTCTTTTTTCTTTTAACAGAAAAGAAAAAGGCGTGGAAAAATGATGAATTGTAGGAATTTTTACAGACATGTAAACCCAAATTACAAAAACCGGTCAGCTCACACCAGTCAGAATGGCCATCAACAAAAATGCTGCAAACAAGAAATGCTGACGTGATTGTGGAGAAATGCGTACCCTCGATTCTAAGGGGGACGTGGTAAGAGCCACTAATGAAAGCACAATTGAGGTGCCTTGAAAAGGTAAACGTTGAGCTACCATACCAGTCAATCAATCATACCCACTGCTGGGTCTATCACCTGAGAAAAGGAAAATCAAAAATCACAGGCTGGCAATCCTGCACTCCAGCAATATTTACCATAGGCAACACTTGGAAGCAAGGAAAATGTCCATCAACAGAGGAATGCACCAAGAAGAAGTGGTCCATGTACACAATGGAATATTAGCCATGGAAAACATTGAAGCACTGCTCTTTGAGGCACCATAGATGAGCCTGGAGATAATCACAAAACATGAAGTAGGTCGGAAAGCAAAAGACCTATATCCTATATTATCACTTATGGCATTATCTAATAACTGGCACAGATGAACATATTTCCAAAGAGAAAGACACTCACAGGCTTAGAAAACAAACTATGCTCATCTGAAAGGAAAGGAGGGGGGAAATTGAGAAATGAAGATTAGTGTTACTATACATATACAAATACATATTATATACATGTATCAAAAAGACCGAACATATAGCAAGGGAGGTCGACGGAACACTGTAATATTTTACATGGGAAGAGGATCTGTACATTAATAGACATACATAATGTACAAATGAACCAGATTGTGTACACCCAGGACAAACAATATTCTAAACTTTACCCAGATTAAAACACTTTTAAAAACCAAGAAGAAGTAATGAGACATAAACTTATGGGGATTTCTCCTGGCAAATTCCATTCTAATTTACAACCTAGGACAATGACTTCCAGAAAGGCTCTGCTGCCCTAGTACCCGGATTGGGGAATGGAGAAATGCTACCTCCTTGTGGCCGTTTCCCACAACAGCAGCTTTGAACCCACTGCAAAAGGTCACTAAATTTTCACCAACTTGCAGTTCTGTAAATGACACCTGCCCTCCAGAAAATTTCTGGGGTCAAAAATCGACCAAAAAATTCAAAAGAGGGCAACCTTCGAAGAAGACAATTTCAAGAGCTATATTGTACTCACGGTTTTTTCTTTTAAGAGGAAAGAAAAAGGCGTAGGAATATGATGAAATGTAAAAAATTTAATGACATGCATACCCATATTACAAAAACCTATCAGCTCACAGCAGTCAGAATGGCCATTAGGAAAAATGCTGCAAAAAATAAACGGTGAAGGGAGTGTGGAGAAATGCGTACCCTCGGTTGTAAGGGGGGGGCATGTAAAGAGCCGCTAATGAAAACACAGTGTAGGTGCTTTGAAAAGGGAAACATTGAGCTACCAGTCAATCAATCACAACCACTGCTTGGCCTATCACCTGAGAAAATGAGAATCAAAAAGTCACAGGCTGGCAAACCTGTACGCCAGCAAGATTTACCATAGCCAGCACTTGGAAGCAATGAAAATGTCCATCAACTGAGGAATGCACCAAGAAGAAGTGGTCCACGTACACAATGGAATATTACTCTAATAATAAATATAAATTAAATTTAAAAACAAACAAAAGCAAGGAGACATCAACATTTGTGGGTTTATCCGGGCACATTGCACTCTAATTTATAACCGAAGAACACCACTGGCCGGTAGGTCTGTTTCCCTAGTACCAGCAAGGGGAACGTAGAAAGGCTGCCGCTCTCTGGCCGTTACCTGCAAAAGCAGGTTTAAAGCCTGAGCTAATGGTCACTTCATATGAACAAGTACTGCAGGGCTGTAAATGAAACCTGCCCTCAAAGTGTCTTGAGGGAGATGATGGCCAAAATATTTCAAATGGTGACACATACTTTAAGAAAACACTTTGAAGAAATAAGCTCTAATCACAGCCGGGAATATAAAAAAAGGACATGCCTTAAAGCTCAATTTCAACGCATTATGAGACACATGCAAATTCAACCACAAAGAGGTATCAGCTCACACCACTCAGAATAACCATCAGCAAAAACTACAAAGAATAAATCCTGAAGGTGCTGGGAAGAAATACATACCCTCCCCTTTAAGTGGGACGTAACCTGGAAAGAGACACTAAGGAGAACAGAAGAGAGGTGCCTTTAAATGGTAAACATTGAGCTACCATATGATCCAGCAGACCTATTCCTGGACCTATAAACTAAGAAGACAGAATTGGAAGGACACAGGCACGCAAATCTGCATTGCATAGTATTACAATAGCCAAGATATGGAAGTAACCAAAGAGTCCACCGACAGATGGGTGGACAAAGAAGAACTGCTACCTGTACAGATGGAATATGAGCTAGTGAAAAAATGAAACAATGCCATTTCCAGCACCACAGATGAGTCTAGAAGTAATCACGCAACTTGGAGTAAGTGAGAAAGCGAACAACACATATCCTATCATATCACATATAGGTGTTACCTAAAAAATGATACAAACAAAGATATTTCCACAGAGAAACACTATCATAGATTCATTAAAAAACTTATGGTTCACCAAATGGACAGGTGTGAGGATTGGATACATTACCATATTGAGGTTAACAGAGAGCTACAAACACATGTGAAATATAGAATCACCAAAGACCTACGCAATACCAAGAGAAGACTACTCAACATTGTGTCATAACCTACATGGGAAAAGGATCCGAAGAAGAATAGATATATGTATATGTGTGAAAGAACCACATCTTGCACACCTAGAACAAACAAAACATTGTAATCAAGTTTGCTGTGAGAAAAAATAAAAATTAAGTTAAAAATACCAACAAGAAGTAAGGAGACATAAACTTAAAGGGCTTTTTCCTCGCACATTCCATTCTAATTTACAACCTAGAACACCACTTCCAGTAAGGCTCTGTTGCCCTAGTAACCAGATTTGGTAAAGGAGAAATGCTGCCGCCTTGTGGCCGATTCCCGCAAGAGCAGCTTTTAACCCACAGCTAATGGTCACTTACCATTCACAAGGACTCAGGGCTGTAAAGGACACCTGCCCTCAAAATTGTGCTGAGGTAGGGAATGGATAAAAAAATTCAAAACAGGCAAAATGTTCACGAAGATAGTATGAAGAGGTAAGTTTTACTCACTCTCTTTTTAAAGAAAGGAAAATGGATAAAAGCTCAGCCTCAGGAAGAATTAGACTCATGCAATCTAATCTACAAAAAGTTTTCAACTCACACCAGTCGACTGACCATTGGCAAAAAGTCTACAAACAATAAATGCTGAAGAGGTTTTAGAGAACTGTGTACCCTCTAGCTGCTGGTGAGATGTAAAAGGGTTAAACGCTAATAATGAGAACAGAAAGGAGCTGCGTTGAAAAGGAAAAATTGAGGTACCATTCAATCCAGCAGGCGCACCAAAGGGCCTGTCACCTGAGAAGACCAGAATGGAGAAGACCCGGGCTGCAAAAGCTGCACTGCAGCCTTTTTCACAATAGACAAGACAGTGAAGCAACCAAAATGTCCATCAACAGATGAAAGGATAAAGAAGAAGTGGTCCATGTACACAATGAATACTAGCCATGGAAAACAATGAAACACTGCTCTCTGAGGCACCATAGATCATCTTGGAGATAATCACAGAACATGAGGTAAGTCGGAAAGCAAAAGTCCTATATCCTATGATATCACTTATAGGCGTTATCTAATAACTGACACAAATGAACATATTTCCACAGAGAAAGTCAATCACAGACTTATTAAAAAAAACGATGCTTATCTAAAAGGAAAGGTGGGGGGAATGGATACATGAAAATTAGCGTTACCATATGTATACAAATACATATTATATACATATATCAAAAAGACCGACCATATAGCAAGGAAGGATTACGGAACACTCTGTAATAATTTACACGGGAAGAGGATCTCTACATAAATAGGTATATAGAATATGTAGATGAACCAGAGTGTGTACACCTTGGACAAGCAACCTTCTAACCTTTACCCCAATTGAAAAAATTAAAACAACGAACTAGGAGTAATGAGACATAAACTTATGGGGGGTTTTCCTGGCGCATTCCATCCAAATTGAAAACCTAGGCAGACAACTTCCAGAACGGCTCTGCTGCCCTAGTACCCAGATTTGGGAATCGAGAAATGCTGCATCCTTGTGGCCGTTTCCCACAACAGCAGCTTTGAACCCACTGCAAAAGGTCACTAATTATTCACCAATTGCAGGTCTGTAAATGACACCGGCCCTCCAAAAAATACTGAGGTCGAAAATCGAACAAAAAATTCTAGAGTGCAACCTTCCAAAAAGAACATTTGAAGAGGTATATTATACTCACACTTTTTTTCTTTTTTCTTTTAACAGAAAAGAAAAAGGCGTGGAAAAATGATGAATTGTAGGAATTTTTACAGACATGTAAACCCAAATTACAAAAACCGGTCAGCTCACACCAGTCAGAATGGCCATCAACAAAAATGCTGCAAACAAGAAATGCTGACGTGATTGTGGAGAAATGCGTACCCTCGATTCTAAGGGGGACGTGGTAAGAGCCACTAATGAAAGCACAATTGAGGTGCCTTGAAAAGGTAAACGTTGAGCTACCATACCAGTCAATCAATCATACCCACTGCTGGGTCTATCACCTGAGAAAAGGAAAATCAAAAATCACAGGCTGGCAATCCTGCACTCCAGCAATATTTACCATAGGCAACACTTGGAAGCAAGGAAAATGTCCATCAACAGAGGAATGCACCAAGAAGAAGTGGTCCATGTACACAATGGAATATTAGCCATGGAAAACATTGAAGCACTGCTCTTTGAGGCACCATAGATGAGCCTGGAGATAATCACAAAACATGAAGTAGGTCGGAAAGCAAAAGACCTATATCCTATATTATCACTTATGGCATTATCTAATAACTGGCACAGATGAACATATTTCCAAAGAGAAAGACACTCACAGGCTTAGAAAACAAACTATGCTCATCTGAAAGGAAAGGAGGGGGGAAATTGAGAAATGAAGATTAGTGTTACTATACATATACAAATACATATTATATACATGTATCAAAAAGACCGAACATATAGCAAGGGAGGTCGACGGAACACTGTAATATTTTACATGGGAAGAGGATCTGTACATTAATAGACATACATAATGTACAAATGAACCAGATTGTGTACACCCAGGACAAACAATATTCTAAACTTTACCCAGATTAAAACACTTTTAAAAACCAAGAAGAAGTAATGAGACATAAACTTATGGGGATTTCTCCTGGCAAATTCCATTCTAATTTACAACCTAGGACAATGACTTCCAGAAAGGCTCTGCTGCCCTAGTACCCGGATTGGGGAATGGAGAAATGCTACCTCCTTGTGGCCGTTTCCCACAACAGCAGCTTTGAACCCACTGCAAAAGGTCACTAAATTTTCACCAACTTGCAGTTCTGTAAATGACACCTGCCCTCCAGAAAATTTCTGGGGTCAAAAATCGACCAAAAAATTCAAAAGAGGGCAACCTTCGAAGAAGACAATTTCAAGAGCTATATTGTACTCACGGTTTTTTCTTTTAAGAGGAAAGAAAAAGGCGTAGGAATATGATGAAATGTAAAAAATTTAATGACATGCATACCCATATTACAAAAACCTATCAGCTCACAGCAGTCAGAATGGCCATTAGGAAAAATGCTGCAAAAAATAAACGGTGAAGGGAGTGTGGAGAAATGCGTACCCTCGGTTGTAAGGGGGGGCATGTAAAGAGCCGCTAATGAAAACACAGTGTAGGTGCTTTGAAAAGGGAAACATTGAGCTACCAGTCAATCAATCACAACCACTGCTTGGCCTATCACCTGAGAAAATGAGAATCAAAAAGTCACAGGCTGGCAAACCTGTACGCCAGCAAGATTTACCATAGCCAGCACTTGGAAGCAATGAAAATGTCCATCAACTGAGGAATGCACCAAGAAGAAGTGGTCCACGTACACAATGGAATATTACTCTAATAATAAATATAAATTAAATTTAAAAACAAACAAAAGCAAGGAGACATCAACATTTGTGGGTTTATCCGGGCACATTGCACTCTAATTTATAACCGAAGAACACCACTGGCCGGTAGGTCTGTTTCCCTAGTACCAGCAAGGGGAACGTAGAAAGGCTGCCGCTCTCTGGCCGTTACCTGCAAAAGCAGGTTTAAAGCCTGAGCTAATGGTCACTTCATATGAACAAGTACTGCAGGGCTGTAAATGAAACCTGCCCTCAAAGTGTCTTGAGGGAGATGATGGCCAAAATATTTCAAATGGTGACACATACTTTAAGAAAACACTTTGAAGAAATAAGCTCTAATCACAGCCGGGAATATAAAAAAAGGACATGCCTTAAAGCTCAATTTCAACGCATTATGAGACACATGCAAATTCAACCACAAAGAGGTATCAGCTCACACCACTCAGAATAACCATCAGCAAAAACTACAAAGAATAAATCCTGAAGGTGCTGGGAAGAAATACATACCCTCCCCTTTAAGTGGGACGTAACCTGGAAAGAGACACTAAGGAGAACAGAAGAGAGGTGCCTTTAAATGGTAAACATTGAGCTACCATATGATCCAGCAGACCTATTCCTGGACCTATAAACTAAGAAGACAGAATTGGAAGGACACAGGCACGCAAATCTGCATTGCATAGTATTACAATAGCCAAGATATGGAAGTAACCAAAGAGTCCACCGACAGATGGGTGGACAAAGAAGAACTGCTACCTGTACAGATGGAATATGAGCTAGTGAAAAAATGAAACAATGCCATTTCCAGCACCACAGATGAGTCTAGAAGTAATCACGCAACTTGGAGTAAGTGAGAAAGCGAACAACACATATCCTATCATATCACATATAGGTGTTACCTAAAAAATGATACAAACAAAGATATTTCCACAGAGAAACACTATCATAGATTCATTAAAAAACTTATGGTTCACCAAATGGACAGGTGTGAGGATTGGATACATTACCATATTGAGGTTAACAGAGAGCTACAAACACATGTGAAATATAGAATCACCAAAGACCTACGCAATACCAAGAGAAGACTACTCAACATTGTGTCATAACCTACATGGGAAAAGGATCCGAAGAAGAATAGATATATGTATATGTGTGAAAGAACCACATCTTGCACACCTAGAACAAACAAAACATTGTAATCAAGTTTGCTGTGAGAAAAAATAAAAATTAAGTTAAAAATACCAACAAGAAGTAAGGAGACATAAACTTAAAGGGCTTTTTCCTCGCACATTCCATTCTAATTTACAACCTAGAACACCACTTCCAGTAAGGCTCTGTTGCCCTAGTAACCAGATTTGGTAAAGGAGAAATGCTGCCGCCTTGTGGCCGATTCCCGCAAGAGCAGCTTTTAACCCACAGCTAATGGTCACTTACCATTCACAAGGACTCAGGGCTGTAAAGGACACCTGCCCTCAAAATTGTGCTGAGGTAGGGAATGGATAAAAAAATTCAAAACAGGCAAAATGTTCACGAAGATAGTATGAAGAGGTAAGTTTTACTCACTCTCTTTTTAAAGAAAGGAAAATGGATAAAAGCTCAGCCTCAGGAAGAATTAGACTCATGCAATCTAATCTACAAAAAGTTTTCAACTCACACCAGTCGACTGACCATTGGCAAAAAGTCTACAAACAATAAATGCTGAAGAGGTTTTAGAGAACTGTGTACCCTCTAGCTGCTGGTGAGATGTAAAAGGGTTAAACGCTAATAATGAGAACAGAAAGGAGCTGCGTTGAAAAGGAAAAATTGAGGTACCATTCAATCCAGCAGGCGCACCAAAGGGCCTGTCACCTGAGAAGACCAGAATGGAGAAGACCCGGGCTGCAAAAGCTGCACTGCAGCCTTTTTCACAATAGACAAGACAGTGAAGCAACCAAAATGTCCATCAACAGATGAAAGGATAAAGAAGAAGTGGTCCATGTACACAATGAATACTAGCCATGGAAAACAATGAAACACTGCTCTCTGAGGCACCATAGATCATCTTGGAGATAATCACAGAACATGAGGTAAGTCGGAAAGCAAAAGTCCTATATCCTATGATATCACTTATAGGCGTTATCTAATAACTGACACAAATGAACATATTTCCACAGAGAAAGTCAATCACAGACTTATTAAAAAAAACGATGCTTATCTAAAAGGAAAGGTGGGGGGAATGGATACATGAAAATTAGCGTTACCATATGTATACAAATACATATTATATACATATATCAAAAAGACCGACCATATAGCAAGGAAGGATTACGGAACACTCTGTAATAATTTACACGGGAAGAGGATCTCTACATAAATAGGTATATAGAATATGTAGATGAACCAGAGTGTGTACACCTTGGACAAGCAACCTTCTAACCTTTACCCCAATTGAAAAAATTAAAACAACGAACTAGGAGTAATGAGACATAAACTTATGGGGGGTTTTCCTGGCGCATTCCATCCAAATTGAAAACCTAGGCAGACAACTTCCAGAACGGCTCTGCTGCCCTAGTACCCAGATTTGGGAATCGAGAAATGCTGCATCCTTGTGGCCGTTTCCCACAACAGCAGCTTTGAACCCACTGCAAAAGGTCACTAATTATTCACCAATTGCAGGTCTGTAAATGACACCGGCCCTCCAAAAAATACTGAGGTCGAAAATCGAACAAAAAATTCTAGAGTGCAACCTTCCAAAAAGAACATTTGAAGAGGTATATTATACTCACACTTTTTTTCTTTTTTCTTTTAACAGAAAAGAAAAAGGCGTGGAAAAATGATGAATTGTAGGAATTTTTACAGACATGTAAACCCAAATTACAAAAACCGGTCAGCTCACACCAGTCAGAATGGCCATCAACAAAAATGCTGCAAACAAGAAATGCTGACGTGATTGTGGAGAAATGCGTACCCTCGATTCTAAGGGGGACGTGGTAAGAGCCACTAATGAAAGCACAATTGAGGTGCCTTGAAAAGGTAAACGTTGAGCTACCATACCAGTCAATCAATCATACCCACTGCTGGGTCTATCACCTGAGAAAAGGAAAATCAAAAATCACAGGCTGGCAATCCTGCACTCCAGCAATATTTACCATAGGCAACACTTGGAAGCAAGGAAAATGTCCATCAACAGAGGAATGCACCAAGAAGAAGTGGTCCATGTACACAATGGAATATTAGCCATGGAAAACATTGAAGCACTGCTCTTTGAGGCACCATAGATGAGCCTGGAGATAATCACAAAACATGAAGTAGGTCGGAAAGCAAAAGACCTATATCCTATATTATCACTTATGGCATTATCTAATAACTGGCACAGATGAACATATTTCCAAAGAGAAAGACACTCACAGGCTTAGAAAACAAACTATGCTCATCTGAAAGGAAAGGAGGGGGGAAATTGAGAAATGAAGATTAGTGTTACTATACATATACAAATACATATTATATACATGTATCAAAAAGACCGAACATATAGCAAGGGAGGTCGACGGAACACTGTAATATTTTACATGGGAAGAGGATCTGTACATTAATAGACATACATAATGTACAAATGAACCAGATTGTGTACACCCAGGACAAACAATATTCTAAACTTTACCCAGATTAAAACACTTTTAAAAACCAAGAAGAAGTAATGAGACATAAACTTATGGGGATTTCTCCTGGCAAATTCCATTCTAATTTACAACCTAGGACAATGACTTCCAGAAAGGCTCTGCTGCCCTAGTACCCGGATTGGGGAATGGAGAAATGCTACCTCCTTGTGGCCGTTTCCCACAACAGCAGCTTTGAACCCACTGCAAAAGGTCACTAAATTTTCACCAACTTGCAGTTCTGTAAATGACACCTGCCCTCCAGAAAATTTCTGGGGTCAAAAATCGACCAAAAAATTCAAAAGAGGGCAACCTTCGAAGAAGACAATTTCAAGAGCTATATTGTACTCACGGTTTTTTCTTTTAAGAGGAAAGAAAAAGGCGTAGGAATATGATGAAATGTAAAAAATTTAATGACATGCATACCCATATTACAAAAACCTATCAGCTCACAGCAGTCAGAATGGCCATTAGGAAAAATGCTGCAAAAAATAAACGGTGAAGGGAGTGTGGAGAAATGCGTACCCTCGGTTGTAAGGGGGGGGCATGTAAAGAGCCGCTAATGAAAACACAGTGTAGGTGCTTTGAAAAGGGAAACATTGAGCTACCAGTCAATCAATCACAACCACTGCTTGGCCTATCACCTGAGAAAATGAGAATCAAAAAGTCACAGGCTGGCAAACCTGTACGCCAGCAAGATTTACCATAGCCAGCACTTGGAAGCAATGAAAATGTCCATCAACTGAGGAATGCACCAAGAAGAAGTGGTCCACGTACACAATGGAATATTACTCTAATAATAAATATAAATTAAATTTAAAAACAAACAAAAGCAAGGAGACATCAACATTTGTGGGTTTATCCGAGCACATTGCACTCTAATTTATAACCGAAGAACACCACTGGCCGGTAGGTCTGTTTCCCTAGTACCAGCAAGGGGAACGTAGAAAGGCTGCCACTCTCTGGCCGTTACCTGCAAAAGCAGGTTTAAAGCCTGAGCTAATGGTCACTTCATATGAACAAGTACTGCAGGGCTGTAAATGAAACCTGCCCTCAAAGTGTCTTGAGGGAGATGATGGCCAAAATATTTCAAATGGTGACACATACTTTAAGAAAACACTTTGAAGAAATAAGCTCTAATCACAGCCGGGAATATAAAAAAAGGACATGCCTTAAAGCTCAATTTCAACGCATTATGAGACACATGCAAATTCAACCACAAAGAGGTATCAGCTCACACCACTCAGAATAACCATCAGCAAAAACTACAAAGAATAAATCCTGAAGGTGCTGGGAAGTAATACATACCCTCCCCTTTAAGTGGGACGTAACCTGGAAAGAGACACTAAGGAGAACAGAAGAGAGGTGCCTTTAAATGGTAAACATTGAGCTACCATATGATCCAGCAGACCTATTCCTGGACCTATAAACTAAGAAGACAGAATTGGAAGGACACAGGCACGCAAATCTGCATTGCATAGTATTACAATAGCCAAGATATGGAAGTAACCAAAGAGTCCACCGACAGATGGGTGGACAAAGAAGAACTGCTACCTGTACAGATGGAATATGAGCTAGTGAAAAAATGAAACAATGCCATTTCCAGCACCACAGATGAGTCTAGAAGTAATCACGCAACTTGGAGTAAGTGAGAAAGCGAACAACACATATCCTATCATATCACATATAGGTGTTACCTAAAAAATGATACAAACAAAGATATTTCCACAGAGAAACACTATCATAGATTCATTAAAAAACTTATGGTTCACCAAATGGACAGGTGTGAGGATTGGATACATTACCATATTGAGGTTAACAGAGAGCTACAAACACATGTGAAATATATAATCACCAAAGACCTACGCAATACCAAGAGAAGACTACTCAACATTGTGTCATAACCTACATGGGAAAAGGATCCGAAGAAGAATAGATATATGTATATGTGTGAAAGAACCACATCTTGCACACCTAGAACAAACAAAACATTGTAATCAAGTTTGCTGTGAGAAAAAATAAAAATTAAGTTAAAAATACCAACAAGAAGTAAGGAGACATAAACTTAAAGGGCTTTTCCCTCGCACATTCCATTCTAATTTACAACCTAGAACACCACTTCCAGTAAGGCTCTGTTGCCCTAGTAACCAGATTTGGTAAAGGAGAAATGCTGCCGCCTTGTGGCCTATTCCCGCAAGAGCAGCTTTTAACCCACAGCTAATGGTCACTTACCATTCACAAGGACTCAGGGCTGTAAAGGACACCTGCCCTCAAAATTGTGCTGAGGTAGGGAATGGATAAAAAAATTCAAAACAGGCAAAATGTTCACGAAGATAGTATGAAGAGGTAAGTTTTACTCACTCTCTTTTTAAAGAAAGGAAAATGGATAAAAGCTCAGCCTCAGGAAGAATTAGATTCATGCAATCTAATCTACAAAAAGTTTTCAACTCACACCAGTCGAATGACCATTGGCAAAAAGTCTACAAACAATAAATGCTGAAGAGGTTTTAGAGAACTGTGTACCCTCTAGCTGCTGGTGAGATGTAAAAGGGTTAAACGCTAATAATGAGAACAGAAAGGAGCTGCGTTGAAAAGGAAAAATTGAGGTACCATTCAATCCAGCAGGCGCACCAAAGGGCCTGTCACCTGAGAAGACCAGAATGGAGAAGACCCGGGCTGCAAAAGCTGCACTGCAGCCTTTTTCACAATAGACAAGACAGTGAAGCAACCAAAATGTCCATCAACAGATGAAAGGATAAAGAAGAAGTGGTCCATGTACACAATGAATACTAGCCATGGAAAACAATGAAACACTGCTCTCTGAGGCACCATAGATCATCTTGGAGATAATCACAGAACATGAGGTAAGTCGGAAAGCAAAAGTCCTATATCCTATGATATCACTTATAGGCGTTATCTAATAACTGACACAAATGAACATATTTCCACAGAGAAAGTCAATCACAGACTTATTAAAAAAAACGATGCTTATCTAAAAGGAAAGGTGGGGGGAATGGATACATGAAAATTAGCGTTACCATATGTATACAAATACATATTATATACATATATCAAAAAGACCGACCATATAGCAAGGAAGGATTACGGAACACTCTGTAATAATTTACACGGGAAGAGGATCTCTACATAAATAGGTATATAGAATATGTAGATGAACCAGAGTGTGTACACCTTGGACAAGCAACCTTCTAACCTTTACCCCAATTGAAAAAATTAAAACAACGAACTAGGAGTAATGAGACATAAACCCATGGGGGGTTTTCCTGGCGCATTCCATCCAAATTGAAAACCTAGGCAGACAACTTCCAGAACGGCTCTGCTGCCCTAGTACCCAGATTTGGGAATCGAGAAATGCTGCATCCTTGTGGCCGTTTCCCACAACAGCAGCTTTGAACCCACTGCAAAAGGTCACTAATTATTCACCAATTGCAGGTCTGTAAATGACACCGACCCTCCAAAAAATACTGAGGTCGAAAATCGAACAAAAAATTCTAGAGTGCAACCTTCCAAAAAGAACATTTGAAGAGGTATATTATACTCACACTTTTTTTCTTTTTTCTTTTAACAGAAAAGAAAAAGGCGTGGAAAAATGATGAATTGTAGGAATTTTTACAGACATGTAAACCCAAATTACAAAAACCGGTCAGCTCACACCAGTCAGAATGGCCATCAACAAAAATGCTGCAAACAAGAAATGCTGACGTGATTGTGGAGAAATGCGTACCCTCGATTCTAAGGGGGACGTGGTAAGAGCCACTAATGAAAGCACAATTGAGGTGCCTTGAAAAGGTAAACGTTGAGCTACCATACCAGTCAATCAATCATACCCACTGCTGGGTCTATCACCTGAGAAAAGGAAAATCAAAAATCACAGGCTGGCAATCCTGCACTCCAGCAATATTTACCATAGGCAACACTTGGAAGCAAGGAAAATGTCCATCAACAGAGGAATGCACCAAGAAGAAGTGGTCCATGTACACAATGGAATATTAGCCATGGAAAACATTGAAGCACTGCTCTTTGAGGCACCATAGATGAGCCTGGAGATAATCACAAAACATGAAGTAGGTCGGAAAGCAAAAGACCTATATCCTATATTATCACTTATGGCATTATCTAATAACTGGCACAGATGAACATATTTCCAAAGAGAAAGACACTCACAGGCTTAGAAAACAAACTATGCTCATCTGAAAGGAAAGGAGGGGGGAAATTGAGAAATGAAGATTAGTGTTACTATACATATACAAATACATATTATATACATGTATCAAAAAGACCGAACATATAGCAAGGGAGGTCGACGGAACACTGTAATATTTTACATGGGAAGAGGATCTGTACATTAATAGACATACATAATGTACAAATGAACCAGATTGTGTACACCCAGGACAAACAATATTCTAAACTTTACCCAGATTAAAACACTTTTAAAAACCAAGAAGAAGTAATGAGACATAAACTTATGGGGATTTCTCCTGGCAAATTCCATTCTAATTTACAACCTAGGACAATGACTTCCAGAAAGGCTCTGCTGCCCTAGTACCCGGATTGGGGAATGGAGAAATGCTACCTCCTTGTGGCCGTTTCCCACAACAGCAGCTTTGAACCCACTGCAAAAGGTCACTAAATTTTCACCAACTTGCAGTTCTGTAAATGACACCTGCCCTCCAGAAAATTTCTGGGGTCAAAAATCGACCAAAAAATTCAAAAGAGGGCAACCTTCGAAGAAGACAATTTCAAGAGCTATATTGTACTCACGGTTTTTTCTTTTAAGAGGAAAGAAAAAGGCGTAGGAATATGATGAAATGTAAAAAATTTAATGACATGCATACCCATATTACAAAAACCTATCAGCTCACAGCAGTCAGAATGGCCATTAGGAAAAATGCTGCAAAAAATAAACGGTGAAGGGAGTGTGGAGAAATGCGTACCCTCGGTTGTAAGGGGGGGGGGCATGTAAAGAGCCGCTAATGAAAACACAGTGTAGGTGCTTTGAAAAGGGAAACATTGAGCTACCAGTCAATCAATCACAACCACTGCTTGGCCTATCACCTGAGAAAATGAGAATCAAAAAGTCACAGGCTGGCAAACCTGTACGCCAGCAAGATTTACCATAGCCAGCACTTGGAAGCAATGAAAATGTCCATCAACTGAGGAATGCACCAAGAAGAAGTGGTCCACGTACACAATGGAATATTACTCTAATAATAAATATAAATTAAATTTAAAAACAAACAAAAGCAAGGAGACATCAACATTTGTGGGTTTATCCGGGCACATTGCACTCTAATTTATAACCGAAGAACACCACTGGCCGGTAGGTCTGTTTCCCTAGTACCAGCAAGGGGAACGTAGAAAGGCTGCCGCTCTCTGGCCGTTACCTGCAAAAGCAGGTTTAAAGCCTGAGCTAATGGTCACTTCATATGAACAAGTACTGCAGGGCTGTAAATGAAACCTGCCCTCAAAGTGTCTTGAGGGAGATGATGGCCAAAATATTTCAAATGGTGACACATACTTTAAGAAAACACTTTGAAGAAATAAGCTCTAATCACAGCCGGGAATATAAAAAAAGGACATGCCTTAAAGCTCAATTTCAACGCATTATGAGACACATGCAAATTCAACCACAAAGAGGTATCAGCTCACACCACTCAGAATAACCATCAGCAAAAACTACAAAGAATAAATCCTGAAGGTGCTGGGAAGAAATACATACCCTCCCCTTTAAGTGGGACGTAACCTGGAAAGAGACACTAAGGAGAACAGAAGAGAGGTGCCTTTAAATGGTAAACATTGAGCTACCATATGATCCAGCAGACCTATTCCTGGACCTATAAACTAAGAAGACAGAATTGGAAGGACACAGGCACGCAAATCTGCATTGCATAGTATTACAATAGCCAAGATATGGAAGTAACCAAAGAGTCCACCGACAGATGGGTGGACAAAGAAGAACTGCTACCTGTACAGATGGAATATGAGCTAGTGAAAAAATGAAACAATGCCATTTCCAGCACCACAGATGAGTCTAGAAGTAATCACGCAACTTGGAGTAAGTGAGAAAGCGAACAACACATATCCTATCATATCACATATAGGTGTTACCTAAAAAATGATACAAACAAAGATATTTCCACAGAGAAACACTATCATAGATTCATTAAAAAACTTATGGTTCACCAAATGGACAGGTGTGAGGATTGGATACATTACCATATTGAGGTTAACAGAGAGCTACAAACACATGTGAAATATAGAATCACCAAAGACCTACGCAATACCAAGAGAAGACTACTCAACATTGTGTCATAACCTACATGGGAAAAGGATCCGAAGAAGAATAGATATATGTATATGTGTGAAAGAACCACATCTTGCACACCTAGAACAAACAAAACATTGTAATCAAGTTTGCTGTGAGAAAAAATAAAAATTAAGTTAAAAATACCAACAAGAAGTAAGGAGACATAAACTTAAAGGGCTTTTTCCTCGCACATTCCATTCTAATTTACAACCTAGAACACCACTTCCAGTAAGGCTCTGTTGCCCTAGTAACCAGATTTGGTAAAGGAGAAATGCTGCCGCCTTGTGGCCGATTCCCGCAAGAGCAGCTTTTAACCCACAGCTAATGGTCACTTACCATTCACAAGGACTCAGGGCTGTAAAGGACACCTGCCCTCAAAATTGTGCTGAGGTAGGGAATGGATAAAAAAATTCAAAACAGGCAAAATGTTCACGAAGATAGTATGAAGAGGTAAGTTTTACTCACTCTCTTTTTAAAGAAAGGAAAATGGATAAAAGCTCAGCCTCAGGAAGAATTAGACTCATGCAATCTAATCTACAAAAAGTTTTCAACTCACACCAGTCGACTGACCATTGGCAAAAAGTCTACAAACAATAAATGCTGAAGAGGTTTTAGAGAACTGTGTACCCTCTAGCTGCTGGTGAGATGTAAAAGGGTTAAACGCTAATAATGAGAACAGAAAGGAGCTGCGTTGAAAAGGAAAAATTGAGGTACCATTCAATCCAGCAGGCGCACCAAAGGGCCTGTCACCTGAGAAGACCAGAATGGAGAAGACCCGGGCTGCAAAAGCTGCACTGCAGCCTTTTTCACAATAGACAAGACAGTGAAGCAACCAAAATGTCCATCAACAGATGAAAGGATAAAGAAGAAGTGGTCCATGTACACAATGAATACTAGCCATGGAAAACAATGAAACACTGCTCTCTGAGGCACCATAGATCATCTTGGAGATAATCACAGAACATGAGGTAAGTCGGAAAGCAAAAGTCCTATATCCTATGATATCACTTATAGGCGTTATCTAATAACTGACACAAATGAACATATTTCCACAGAGAAAGTCAATCACAGACTTATTAAAAAAAACGATGCTTATCTAAAAGGAAAGGTGGGGGGAATGGATACATGAAAATTAGCGTTACCATATGTATACAAATACATATTATATACATATATCAAAAAGACCGACCATATAGCAAGGAAGGATTACGGAACACTCTGTAATAATTTACACGGGAAGAGGATCTCTACATAAATAGGTATATAGAATATGTAGATGAACCAGAGTGTGTACACCTTGGACAAGCAACCTTCTAACCTTTACCCCAATTGAAAAAATTAAAACAACGAACTAGGAGTAATGAGACATAAACTTATGGGGGGTTTTCCTGGCGCATTCCATCCAAATTGAAAACCTAGGCAGACAACTTCCAGAACGGCTCTGCTGCCCTAGTACCCAGATTTGGGAATCGAGAAATGCTGCATCCTTGTGGCCGTTTCCCACAACAGCAGCTTTGAACCCACTGCAAAAGGTCACTAATTATTCACCAATTGCAGGTCTGTAAATGACACCGGCCCTCCAAAAAATACTGAGGTCGAAAATCGAACAAAAAATTCTAGAGTGCAACCTTCCAAAAAGAACATTTGAAGAGGTATATTATACTCACACTTTTTTTCTTTTTTCTTTTAACAGAAAAGAAAAAGGCGTGGAAAAATGATGAATTGTAGGAATTTTTACAGACATGTAAACCCAAATTACAAAAACCGGTCAGCTCACACCAGTCAGAATGGCCATCAACAAAAATGCTGCAAACAAGAAATGCTGACGTGATTGTGGAGAAATGCGTACCCTCGATTCTAAGGGGGACGTGGTAAGAGCCACTAATGAAAGCACAATTGAGGTGCCTTGAAAAGGTAAACGTTGAGCTACCATACCAGTCAATCAATCATACCCACTGCTGGGTCTATCACCTGAGAAAAGGAAAATCAAAAATCACAGGCTGGCAATCCTGCACTCCAGCAATATTTACCATAGGCAACACTTGGAAGCAAGGAAAATGTCCATCAACAGAGGAATGCACCAAGAAGAAGTGGTCCATGTACACAATGGAATATTAGCCATGGAAAACATTGAAGCACTGCTCTTTGAGGCACCATAGATGAGCCTGGAGATAATCACAAAACATGAAGTAGGTCGGAAAGCAAAAGACCTATATCCTATATTATCACTTATGGCATTATCTAATAACTGGCACAGATGAACATATTTCCAAAGAGAAAGACACTCACAGGCTTAGAAAACAAACTATGCTCATCTGAAAGGAAAGGAGGGGGGAAATTGAGAAATGAAGATTAGTGTTACTATACATATACAAATACATATTATATACATGTATCAAAAAGACCGAACATATAGCAAGGGAGGTCGACGGAACACTGTAATATTTTACATGGGAAGAGGATCTGTACATTAATAGACATACATAATGTACAAATGAACCAGATTGTGTACACCCAGGACAAACAATATTCTAAACTTTACCCAGATTAAAACACTTTTAAAAACCAAGAAGAAGTAATGAGACATAAACTTATGGGGATTTCTCCTGGCAAATTCCATTCTAATTTACAACCTAGGACAATGACTTCCAGAAAGGCTCTGCTGCCCTAGTACCCGGATTGGGGAATGGAGAAATGCTACCTCCTTGTGGCCGTTTCCCACAACAGCAGCTTTGAACCCACTGCAAAAGGTCACTAAATTTTCACCAACTTGCAGTTCTGTAAATGACACCTGCCCTCCAGAAAATTTCTGGGGTCAAAAATCGACCAAAAAATTCAAAAGAGGGCAACCTTCGAAGAAGACAATTTCAAGAGCTATATTGTACTCACGGTTTTTTCTTTTAAGAGGAAAGAAAAAGGCGTAGGAATATGATGAAATGTAAAAAATTTAATGACATGCATACCCATATTACAAAAACCTATCAGCTCACAGCAGTCAGAATGGCCATTAGGAAAAATGCTGCAAAAAATAAACGGTGAAGGGAGTGTGGAGAAATGCGTACCCTCGGTTGTAAGGGGGGGGGGCATGTAAAGAGCCGCTAATGAAAACACAGTGTAGGTGCTTTGAAAAGGGAAACATTGAGCTACCAGTCAATCAATCACAACCACTGCTTGGCCTATCACCTGAGAAAATGAGAATCAAAAAGTCACAGGCTGGCAAACCTGTACGCCAGCAAGATTTACCATAGCCAGCACTTGGAAGCAATGAAAATGTCCATCAACTGAGGAATGCACCAAGAAGAAGTGGTCCACGTACACAATGGAATATTACTCTAATAATAAATATAAATTAAATTTAAAAACAAACAAAAGCAAGGAGACATCAACATTTGTGGGTTTATCCGGGCACATTGCACTCTAATTTATAACCGAAGAACACCACTGGCCGGTAGGTCTGTTTCCCTAGTACCAGCAAGGGGAACGTAGAAAGGCTGCCGCTCTCTGGCCGTTACCTGCAAAAGCAGGTTTAAAGCCTGAGCTAATGGTCACTTCATATGAACAAGTACTGCAGGGCTGTAAATGAAACCTGCCCTCAAAGTGTCTTGAGGGAGATGATGGCCAAAATATTTCAAATGGTGACACATACTTTAAGAAAACACTTTGAAGAAATAAGCTCTAATCACAGCCGGGAATATAAAAAAAGGACATGCCTTAAAGCTCAATTTCAACGCATTATGAGACACATGCAAATTCAACCACAAAGAGGTATCAGCTCACACCACTCAGAATAACCATCAGCAAAAACTACAAAGAATAAATCCTGAAGGTGCTGGGAAGAAATACATACCCTCCCCTTTAAGTGGGACGTAACCTGGAAAGAGACACTAAGGAGAACAGAAGAGAGGTGCCTTTAAATGGTAAACATTGAGCTACCATATGATCCAGCAGACCTATTCCTGGACCTATAAACTAAGAAGACAGAATTGGAAGGACACAGGCACGCAAATCTGCATTGCATAGTATTACAATAGCCAAGATATGGAAGTAACCAAAGAGTCCACCGACAGATGGGTGGACAAAGAAGAACTGCTACCTGTACAGATGGAATATGAGCTAGTGAAAAAATGAAACAATGCCATTTCCAGCACCACAGATGAGTCTAGAAGTAATCACGCAACTTGGAGTAAGTGAGAAAGCGAACAACACATATCCTATCATATCACATATAGGTGTTACCTAAAAAATGATACAAACAAAGATATTTCCACAGAGAAACACTATCATAGATTCATTAAAAAACTTATGGTTCACCAAATGGACAGGTGTGAGGATTGGATACATTACCATATTGAGGTTAACAGAGAGCTACAAACACATGTGAAATATAGAATCACCAAAGACCTACGCAATACCAAGAGAAGACTACTCAACATTGTGTCATAACCTACATGGGAAAAGGATCCGAAGAAGAATAGATATATGTATATGTGTGAAAGAACCACATCTTGCACACCTAGAACAAACAAAACATTGTAATCAAGTTTGCTGTGAGAAAAAATAAAAATTAAGTTAAAAATACCAACAAGAAGTAAGGAGACATAAACTTAAAGGGCTTTTTCCTCGCACATTCCATTCTAATTTACAACCTAGAACACCACTTCCAGTAAGGCTCTGTTGCCCTAGTAACCAGATTTGGTAAAGGAGAAATGCTGCCGCCTTGTGGCCGATTCCCGCAAGAGCAGCTTTTAACCCACAGCTAATGGTCACTTACCATTCACAAGGACTCAGGGCTGTAAAGGACACCTGCCCTCAAAATTGTGCTGAGGTAGGGAATGGATAAAAAAATTCAAAACAGGCAAAATGTTCACGAAGATAGTATGAAGAGGTAAGTTTTACTCACTCTCTTTTTAAAGAAAGGAAAATGGATAAAAGCTCAGCCTCAGGAAGAATTAGACTCATGCAATCTAATCTACAAAAAGTTTTCAACTCACACCAGTCGACTGACCATTGGCAAAAAGTCTACAAACAATAAATGCTGAAGAGGTTTTAGAGAACTGTGTACCCTCTAGCTGCTGGTGAGATGTAAAAGGGTTAAACGCTAATAATGAGAACAGAAAGGAGCTGCGTTGAAAAGGAAAAATTGAGGTACCATTCAATCCAGCAGGCGCACCAAAGGGCCTGTCACCTGAGAAGACCAGAATGGAGAAGACCCGGGCTGCAAAAGCTGCACTGCAGCCTTTTTCACAATAGACAAGACAGTGAAGCAACCAAAATGTCCATCAACAGATGAAAGGATAAAGAAGAAGTGGTCCATGTACACAATGAATACTAGCCATGGAAAACAATGAAACACTGCTCTCTGAGGCACCATAGATCATCTTGGAGATAATCACAGAACATGAGGTAAGTCGGAAAGCAAAAGTCCTATATCCTATGATATCACTTATAGGCGTTATCTAATAACTGACACAAATGAACATATTTCCACAGAGAAAGTCAATCACAGACTTATTAAAAAAAACGATGCTTATCTAAAAGGAAAGGTGGGGGGAATGGATACATGAAAATTAGCGTTACCATATGTATACAAATACATATTATATACATATATCAAAAAGACCGACCATATAGCAAGGAAGGATTACGGAACACTCTGTAATAATTTACACGGGAAGAGGATCTCTACATAAATAGGTATATAGAATATGTAGATGAACCAGAGTGTGTACACCTTGGACAAGCAACCTTCTAACCTTTACCCCAATTGAAAAAATTAAAACAACGAACTAGGAGTAATGAGACATAAACTTATGGGGGGTTTTCCTGGCGCATTCCATCCAAATTGAAAACCTAGGCAGACAACTTCCAGAACGGCTCTGCTGCCCTAGTACCCAGATTTGGGAATCGAGAAATGCTGCATCCTTGTGGCCGTTTCCCACAACAGCAGCTTTGAACCCACTGCAAAAGGTCACTAATTATTCACCAATTGCAGGTCTGTAAATGACACCGGCCCTCCAAAAAATACTGAGGTCGAAAATCGAACAAAAAATTCTAGAGTGCAACCTTCCAAAAAGAACATTTGAAGAGGTATATTATACTCACACTTTTTTTCTTTTTTCTTTTAACAGAAAAGAAAAAGGCGTGGAAAAATGATGAATTGTAGGAATTTTTACAGACATGTAAACCCAAATTACAAAAACCGGTCAGCTCACACCAGTCAGAATGGCCATCAACAAAAATGCTGCAAACAAGAAATGCTGACGTGATTGTGGAGAAATGCGTACCCTCGATTCTAAGGGGGACGTGGTAAGAGCCACTAATGAAAGCACAATTGAGGTGCCTTGAAAAGGTAAACGTTGAGCTACCATACCAGTCAATCAATCATACCCACTGCTGGGTCTATCACCTGAGAAAAGGAAAATCAAAAATCACAGGCTGGCAATCCTGCACTCCAGCAATATTTACCATAGGCAACACTTGGAAGCAAGGAAAATGTCCATCAACAGAGGAATGCACCAAGAAGAAGTGGTCCATGTACACAATGGAATATTAGCCATGGAAAACATTGAAGCACTGCTCTTTGAGGCACCATAGATGAGCCTGGAGATAATCACAAAACATGAAGTAGGTCGGAAAGCAAAAGACCTATATCCTATATTATCACTTATGGCATTATCTAATAACTGGCACAGATGAACATATTTCCAAAGAGAAAGACACTCACAGGCTTAGAAAACAAACTATGCTCATCTGAAAGGAAAGGAGGGGGGAAATTGAGAAATGAAGATTAGTGTTACTATACATATACAAATACATATTATATACATGTATCAAAAAGACCGAACATATAGCAAGGGAGGTCGACGGAACACTGTAATATTTTACATGGGAAGAGGATCTGTACATTAATAGACATACATAATGTACAAATGAACCAGATTGTGTACACCCAGGACAAACAATATTCTAAACTTTACCCAGATTAAAACACTTTTAAAAACCAAGAAGAAGTAATGAGACATAAACTTATGGGGATTTCTCCTGGCAAATTCCATTCTAATTTACAACCTAGGACAATGACTTCCAGAAAGGCTCTGCTGCCCTAGTACCCGGATTGGGGAATGGAGAAATGCTACCTCCTTGTGGCCGTTTCCCACAACAGCAGCTTTGAACCCACTGCAAAAGGTCACTAAATTTTCACCAACTTGCAGTTCTGTAAATGACACCTGCCCTCCAGAAAATTTCTGGGGTCAAAAATCGACCAAAAAATTCAAAAGAGGGCAACCTTCGAAGAAGACAATTTCAAGAGCTATATTGTACTCACGGTTTTTTCTTTTAAGAGGAAAGAAAAAGGCGTAGGAATATGATGAAATGTAAAAAATTTAATGACATGCATACCCATATTACAAAAACCTATCAGCTCACAGCAGTCAGAATGGCCATTAGGCAAAATGCTGCAAAAAATAAACGGTGAAGGGAGTGTGGAGAAATGCGTACCCTCGGTTGTAAGGGGGGGGCATGTAAAGAGCCGCTAATGAAAACACAGTGTAGGTGCTTTGAAAAGGGAAACATTGAGCTATCAGTCAATCAATCACAACCACTGCTTGGCCTATCACCTGAGAAAATGAGAATCAAAAAGTCACAGGCTGGCAAACCTGTACGCCAGCAAGATTTACCATAGCCAGCACTTGGAAGCAATGAAAATGTCCATCAACTGAGGAATGCACCAAGAAGAAGTGGTCCACGTACACAATGGAATATTACTCTAATAATAAATATAAATTAAATTTAAAAACAAACAAAAGCAAGGAGACATCAACATTTGTGGGTTTATCCGAGCACATTGCACTCTAATTTATAACCGAAGAACACCACTGGCCGGTAGGTCTGTTTCCCTAGTACCAGCAAGGGGAACGTAGAAAGGCTGCCACTCTCTGGCCGTTACCTGCAAAAGCAGGTTTAAAGCCTGAGCTAATGGTCACTTCATATGAACAAGTACTGCAGGGCTGTAAATGAAACCTGCCCTCAAAGTGTCTTGAGGGAGATGATGGCCAAAATATTTCAAATGGTGACACATACTTTAAGAAAACACTTTGAAGAAATAAGCTCTAATCACAGCCGGGAATATAAAAAAAGGACATGCCTTAAAGCTCAATTTCAACGCATTATGAGACACATGCAAATTCAACCACAAAGAGGTATCAGCTCACACCACTCAGAATAACCATCAGCAAAAACTACAAAGAATAAATCCTGAAGGTGCTGGGAAGTAATACATACCCTCCCCTTTAAGTGGGACGTAACCTGGAAAGAGACACTAAGGAGAACAGAAGAGAGGTGCCTTTAAATGGTAAACATTGAGCTACCATATGATCCAGCAGACCTATTCCTGGACCTATAAACTAAGAAGACAGAATTGGAAGGACACAGGCACGCAAATCTGCATTGCATAGTATTACAATAGCCAAGATATGGAAGTAACCAAAGAGTCCACCGACAGATGGGTGGACAAAGAAGAACTGCTACCTGTACAGATGGAATATGAGCTAGTGAAAAAATGAAACAATGCCATTTCCAGCACCACAGATGAGTCTAGAAGTAATCACGCAACTTGGAGTAAGTGAGAAAGCGAACAACACATATCCTATCATATCACATATAGGTGTTACCTAAAAAATGATACAAACAAAGATATTTCCACAGAGAAACACTATCATAGATTCATTAAAAAACTTATGGTTCACCAAATGGACAGGTGTGAGGATTGGATACATTACCATATTGAGGTTAACAGAGAGCTACAAACACATGTGAAATATATAATCACCAAAGACCTACGCAATACCAAGAGAAGACTACTCAACATTGTGTCATAACCTACATGGGAAAAGGATCCGAAGAAGAATAGATATATGTATATGTGTGAAAGAACCACATCTTGCACACCTAGAACAAACAAAACATTGTAATCAAGTTTGCTGTGAGAAAAAATAAAAATTAAGTTAAAAATACCAACAAGAAGTAAGGAGACATAAACTTAAAGGGCTTTTCCCTCGCACATTCCATTCTAATTTACAACCTAGAACACCACTTCCAGTAAGGCTCTGTTGCCCTAGTAACCAGATTTGGTAAAGGAGAAATGCTGCCGCCTTGTGGCCTATTCCCGCAAGAGCAGCTTTTAACCCACAGCTAATGGTCACTTACCATTCACAAGGACTCAGGGCTGTAAAGGACACCTGCCCTCAAAATTGTGCTGAGGTAGGGAATGGATAAAAAAATTCAAAACAGGCAAAATGTTCACGAAGATAGTATGAAGAGGTAAGTTTTACTCACTCTCTTTTTAAAGAAAGGAAAATGGATAAAAGCTCAGCCTCAGGAAGAATTAGATTCATGCAATCTAATCTACAAAAAGTTTTCAACTCACACCAGTCGAATGACCATTGGCAAAAAGTCTACAAACAATAAATGCTGAAGAGGTTTTAGAGAACTGTGTACCCTCTAGCTGCTGGTGAGATGTAAAAGGGTTAAACGCTAATAATGAGAACAGAAAGGAGCTGCGTTGAAAAGGAAAAATTGAGGTACCATTCAATCCAGCAGGCGCACCAAAGGGCCTGTCACCTGAGAAGACCAGAATGGAGAAGGCCCGGGCTGCAAAAGCTGCACTGCAGCCTTATTCACAATAGACAAGACAGTGAAGCAACCAAAATGTCCATCAACAGATGAAAGGATAAAGAAGAAGTGGTCCATGTACACAATGAATACTAGCCATGGAAAACAATGAAACACTGCTCTCTGAGGCACCATAGATCATCTTGGAGATAATCACAGAACATGAGGTAAGTCGGAAAGCAAAAGTCCTATATCCTATGATATCACTTATAGGCGTTATCTAATAACTGACACAAATGAACATATTTCCACAGAGAAAGTCAATCACAGACTTATTAAAAAAAACTATGCTTATCTAAAAGGAAAGGTGGGGGGAATGGATACATGAAAATTAGCGTTACCATATGTATACAAATACATATTATATACATATATCAAAAAGACCGACCATATAGCAAGGAAGGATTACGGAACACTCTGTAATAATTTACACGGGAAGAGGATCTCTACATAAATAGGTATATAGAATATGTAGATGAACCAGAGTGTGTACACCTTGGACAAGCAACCTTCTAACCTTTACCCCAATTGAAAAAATTAAAACAACGAACTAGGAGTAATGAGACATAAACCTATGGGGGGTTTTCCTGGCGCATTCCATCCAAATTGAAAACCTAGGCAGAAAACTTCCAGAACGGCTCTGCTGCCCTAGTACCCAGATTTGGGAATCGAGAAATGCTGCATCCTTGTGGCCGTTTCCCACAACAGCAGCTTTGAACCCACTGCAAAAGGTCACTAATTATTCACCAATTGCAGGTCTGTAAATGACACCGACCCTCCAAAAAATACTGAGGTCGAAAATCGAACAAAAAATTCTAGAGTGCAACCTTCCAAAAAGAACATTTGAAGAGGTATATTATACTCACACTTTTTTTCTTTTTTCTTTTAACAGAAAAGAAAAAGGCGTGGAAAAATGATGAATTGTAGGAATTTTTACAGACATGTAAACCCAAATTACAAAAACCGGTCAGCTCACACCAGTCAGAATGGCCATCAACAAAAATGCTGCAAACAAGAAATGCTGACGTGATTGTGGAGAAATGCGTACCCTCGATTCTAAGGGGGACGTGGTAAGAGCCACTAATGAAAGCACAATTGAGGTGCCTTGAAAAGGTAAACGTTGAGCTACCATACCAGTCAATCAATCATACCCACTGCTGGGTCTATCACCTGAGAAAAGGAAAATCAAAAATCACAGGCTGGCAATCCTGCACTCCAGCAATATTTACCATAGGCAACACTTGGAAGCAAGGAAAATGTCCATCAACAGAGGAATGCACCAAGAAGAAGTGGTCCATGTACACAATGGAATATTAGCCATGGAAAACATTGAAGCACTGCTCTTTGAGGCACCATAGATGAGCCTGGAGATAATCACAAAACATGAAGTAGGTCGGAAAGCAAAAGACCTATATCCTATATTATCACTTATGGCATTATCTAATAACTGGCACAGATGAACATATTTCCAAAGAGAAAGACACTCACAGGCTTAGAAAACAAACTATGCTCATCTGAAAGGAAAGGAGGGGGGAAATTGAGAAATGAAGATTAGTGTTACTATACATATACAAATACATATTATATACATGTATCAAAAAGACCGAACATATAGCAAGGGAGGTCGACGGAACACTGTAATATTTTACATGGGAAGAGGATCTGTACATTAATAGACATACATAATGTACAAATGAACCAGATTGTGTACACCCAGGACAAACAATATTCTAAACTTTACCCAGATTAAAACACTTTTAAAAACCAAGAAGAAGTAATGAGACATAAACTTATGGGGATTTCTCCTGGCAAATTCCATTCTAATTTACAACCTAGGACAATGACTTCCAGAAAGGCTCTGCTGCCCTAGTACCCGGATTGGGGAATGGAGAAATGCTACCTCCTTGTGGCCGTTTCCCACAACAGCAGCTTTGAACCCACTGCAAAAGGTCACTAAATTTTCACCAACTTGCAGTTCTGTAAATGACACCTGCCCTCCAGAAAATTTCTGGGGTCAAAAATCGACCAAAAAATTCAAAAGAGGGCAACCTTCGAAGAAGACAATTTCAAGAGCTATATTGTACTCACGGTTTTTTCTTTTAAGAGGAAAGAAAAAGGCGTAGGAATATGATGAAATGTAAAAAATTTAATGACATGCATACCCATATTACAAAAACCTATCAGCTCACAGCAGTCAGAATGGCCATTAGGAAAAATGCTGCAAAAAATAAACGGTGAAGGGAGTGTGGAGAAATGCGTACCCTCGGTTGTAAGGGGGGGGGCATGTAAAGAGCCGCTAATGAAAACACAGTGTAGGTGCTTTGAAAAGGGAAACATTGAGCTACCAGTCAATCAATCACAACCACTGCTTGGCCTATCACCTGAGAAAATGAGAATCAAAAAGTCACAGGCTGGCAAACCTGTACGCCAGCAAGATTTACCATAGCCAGCACTTGGAAGCAATGAAAATGTCCATCAACTGAGGAATGCACCAAGAAGAAGTGGTCCACGTACACAATGGAATATTACTCTAATAATAAATATAAATTAAATTTAAAAACAAACAAAAGCAAGGAGACATCAACATTTGTGGGTTTATCCGGGCACATTGCACTCTAATTTATAACCGAAGAACACCACTGGCCGGTAGGTCTGTTTCCCTAGTACCAGCAAGGGGAACGTAGAAAGGCTGCCGCTCTCTGGCCGTTACCTGCAAAAGCAGGTTTAAAGCCTGAGCTAATGGTCACTTCATATGAACAAGTACTGCAGGGCTGTAAATGAAACCTGCCCTCAAAGTGTCTTGAGGGAGATGATGGCCAAAATATTTCAAATGGTGACACATACTTTAAGAAAACACTTTGAAGAAATAAGCTCTAATCACAGCCGGGAATATAAAAAAAGGACATGCCTTAAAGCTCAATTTCAACGCATTATGAGACACATGCAAATTCAACCACAAAGAGGTATCAGCTCACACCACTCAGAATAACCATCAGCAAAAACTACAAAGAATAAATCCTGAAGGTGCTGGGAAGAAATACATACCCTCCCCTTTAAGTGGGACGTAACCTGGAAAGAGACACTAAGGAGAACAGAAGAGAGGTGCCTTTAAATGGTAAACATTGAGCTACCATATGATCCAGCAGACCTATTCCTGGACCTATAAACTAAGAAGACAGAATTGGAAGGACACAGGCACGCAAATCTGCATTGCAGAGTATTACAATAGCCAAGATATGGAAGTAACCAAAGAGTCCACCGACAGATGGGTGGACAAAGAAGAACTGCTACCTGTACAGATGGAATATGAGCTAGTGAAAAAATGAAACAATGCCATTTCCAGCACCACAGATGAGTCTAGAAGTAATCACGCAACTTGGAGTAAGTGAGAAAGCGAACAACACATATCCTATCATATCACATATAGGTGTTACCTAAAAAATGATACAAACAAAGATATTTCCACAGAGAAACACTATCATAGATTCATTAAAAAACTTATGGTTCACCAAATGGACAGGTGTGAGGATTGGATACATTACCATATTGAGGTTAACAGAGAGCTACAAACACATGTGAAATATAGAATCACCAAAGACCTACGCAATACCAAGAGAAGACTACTCAACATTGTGTCATAACCTACATGGGAAAAGGATCCGAAGAAGAATAGATATATGTATATGTGTGAAAGAACCACATCTTGCACACCTAGAACAAACAAAACATTGTAATCAAGTTTGCTGTGAGAAAAAATAAAAATTAAGTTAAAAATACCAACAAGAAGTAAGGAGACATAAACTTAAAGGGCTTTTCCCTCGCACATTCCATTCTAATTTACAACCTAGAACACCACTTCCAGTAAGGCTCTGTTGCCCTAGTAACCAGATTTGGTAAAGGAGAAATGCTGCCGCCTTGTGGCCTATTCCCGCAAGAGCAGCTTTTAACCCACAGCTAATGGTCACTTACCATTCACAAGGACTCAGGGCTGTAAAGGACACCTGCCCTCAAAATTGTGCTGAGGTAGGGAATGGATAAAAAAATTCAAAACAGGCAAAATGTTCACGAAGATAGTATGAAGAGGTAAGTTTTACTCACTCTCTTTTTAAAGAAAGGAAAATGGATAAAAGCTCAGCCTCAGGAAGAATTAGATTCATGCAATCTAATCTACAAAAAGTTTTCAACTCACACCAGTCGAATGACCATTGGCAAAAAGTCTACAAACAATAAATGCTGAAGAGGTTTTAGAGAACTGTGTACCCTCTAGCTGCTGGTGAGATGTAAAAGGGTTAAACGCTAATAATGAGAACAGAAAGGAGCTGCGTTGAAAAGGAAAAATTGAGGTACCATTCAATCCAGCAGGCGCACCAAAGGGCCTGTCACCTGAGAAGACCAGAATGGAGAAGACCCGGGCTGCAAAAGCTGCACTGCAGCCTTATTCACAATAGACAAGACAGTGAAGCAACCAAAATGTCCATCAACAGATGAAAGGATAAAGAAGAAGTGGTCCATGTACACAATGAATACTAGCCATGGAAAACAATGAAACACTGCTCTCTGAGGCACCATAGATCATCTTGGAGATAATCACAGAACATGAGGTAAGTCGGAAAGCAAAAGTCCTATATCCTATGATATCACTTATAGGCGTTATCTAATAACTGACACAAATGAACATATTTCCACAGAGAAAGTCAATCACAGACTTATTAAAAAAAACTATGCTTATCTAAAAGGAAAGGTGGGGGGAATGGATACATGAAAATTAGCGTTACCATATGTATACAAATACATATTATATACATATATCAAAAAGACCGACCATATAGCAAGGAAGGATTACGGAACACTCTGTAATAATTTACACGGGAAGAGGATCTCTACATAAATAGGTATATAGAATATGTAGATGAACCAGAGTGTGTACACCTTGGACAAGCAACCTTCTAACCTTTACCCCAATTGAAAAAATTAAAACAACGAACTAGGAGTAATGAGACATAAACCTATGGGGGGTTTTCCTGGCGCATTCCATCCAAATTGAAAACCTAGGCAGACAACTTCCAGAACGGCTCTGCTGCCCTAGTACCCAGATTTGGGAATCGAGAAATGCTGCATCCTTGTGGCCGTTTCCCACAACAGCAGCTTTGAACCCACTGCAAAAGGTCACTAATTATTCACCAATTGCAGGTCTGTAAATGACACCGACCCTCCAAAAAATACTGAGGTCGAAAATCGAACAAAAAATTCTAGAGTGCAACCTTCCAAAAAGAACATTTGAAGAGGTATATTATACTCACACTTTTTTTCTTTTTTCTTTTAACAGAAAAGAAAAAGGCGTGGAAAAATGATGAATTGTAGGAATTTTTACAGACATGTAAACCCAAATTACAAAAACCGGTCAGCTCACACCAGTCAGAATGGCCATCAACAAAAATGCTGCAAACAAGAAATGCTGACGTGATTGTGGAGAAATGCGTACCCTCGATTCTAAGGGGGACGTGGTAAGAGCCACTAATGAAAGCACAATTGAGGTGCCTTGAAAAGGTAAACGTTGAGCTACCATACCAGTCAATCAATCATACCCACTGCTGGGTCTATCACCTGAGAAAAGGAAAATCAAAAATCACAGGCTGGCAATCCTGCACTCCAGCAATATTTACCATAGGCAACACTTGGAAGCAAGGAAAATGTCCATCAACAGAGGAATGCACCAAGAAGAAGTGGTCCATGTACACAATGGAATATTAGCCATGGAAAACATTGAAGCACTGCTCTTTGAGGCACCATAGATGAGCCTGGAGATAATCACAAAACATGAAGTAGGTCGGAAAGCAAAAGACCTATATCCTATATTATCACTTATGGCATTATCTAATAACTGGCACAGATGAACATATTTCCAAAGAGAAAGACACTCACAGGCTTAGAAAACAAACTATGCTCATCTGAAAGGAAAGGAGGGGGGAAATTGAGAAATGAAGATTAGTGTTACTATACATATACAAATACATATTATATACATGTATCAAAAAGACCGAACATATAGCAAGGGAGGTCGACGGAACACTGTAATATTTTACATGGGAAGAGGATCTGTACATTAATAGACATACATAATGTACAAATGAACCAGATTGTGTACACCCAGGACAAACAATATTCTAAACTTTACCCAGATTAAAACACTTTTAAAAACCAAGAAGAAGTAATGAGACATAAACTTATGGGGATTTCTCCTGGCAAATTCCATTCTAATTTACAACCTAGGACAATGACTTCCAGAAAGGCTCTGCTGCCCTAGTACCCGGATTGGGGAATGGAGAAATGCTACCTCCTTGTGGCCGTTTCCCACAACAGCAGCTTTGAACCCACTGCAAAAGGTCACTAAATTTTCACCAACTTGCAGTTCTGTAAATGACACCTGCCCTCCAGAAAATTTCTGGGGTCAAAAATCGACCAAAAAATTCAAAAGAGGGCAACCTTCGAAGAAGACAATTTCAAGAGCTATATTGTACTCACGGTTTTTTCTTTTAAGAGGAAAGAAAAAGGCGTAGGAATATGATGAAATGTAAAAAATTTAATGACATGCATACCCATATTACAAAAACCTATCAGCTCACAGCAGTCAGAATGGCCATTAGGAAAAATGCTGCAAAAAATAAACGGTGAAGGGAGTGTGGAGAAATGCGTACCCTCGGTTGTAAGGGGGGGGGGCATGTAAAGAGCCGCTAATGAAAACACAGTGTAGGTGCTTTGAAAAGGGAAACATTGAGCTACCAGTCAATCAATCACAACCACTGCTTGGCCTATCACCTGAGAAAATGAGAATCAAAAAGTCACAGGCTGGCAAACCTGTACGCCAGCAAGATTTACCATAGCCAGCACTTGGAAGCAATGAAAATGTCCATCAACTGAGGAATGCACCAAGAAGAAGTGGTCCACGTACACAATGGAATATTACTCTAATAATAAATATAAATTAAATTTAAAAACAAACAAAAGCAAGGAGACATCAACATTTGTGGGTTTATCCGGGCACATTGCACTCTAATTTATAACCGAAGAACACCACTGGCCGGTAGGTCTGTTTCCCTAGTACCAGCAAGGGGAACGTAGAAAGGCTGCCGCTCTCTGGCCGTTACCTGCAAAAGCAGGTTTAAAGCCTGAGCTAATGGTCACTTCATATGAACAAGTACTGCAGGGCTGTAAATGAAACCTGCCCTCAAAGTGTCTTGAGGGAGATGATGGCCAAAATATTTCAAATGGTGACACATACTTTAAGAAAACACTTTGAAGAAATAAGCTCTAATCACAGCCGGGAATATAAAAAAAGGACATGCCTTAAAGCTCAATTTCAACGCATTATGAGACACATGCAAATTCAACCACAAAGAGGTATCAGCTCACACCACTCAGAATAACCATCAGCAAAAACTACAAAGAATAAATCCTGAAGGTGCTGGGAAGAAATACATACCCTCCCCTTTAAGTGGGACGTAACCTGGAAAGAGACACTAAGGAGAACAGAAGAGAGGTGCCTTTAAATGGTAAACATTGAGCTACCATATGATCCAGCAGACCTATTCCTGGACCTATAAACTAAGAAGACAGAATTGGAAGGACACAGGCACGCAAATCTGCATTGCATAGTATTACAATAGCCAAGATATGGAAGTAACCAAAGAGTCCACCGACAGATGGGTGGACAAAGAAGAACTGCTACCTGTACAGATGGAATATGAGCTAGTGAAAAAATGAAACAATGCCATTTCCAGCACCACAGATGAGTCTAGAAGTAATCACGCAACTTGGAGTAAGTGAGAAAGCGAACAACACATATCCTATCATATCACATATAGGTGTTACCTAAAAAATGATACAAACAAAGATATTTCCACAGAGAAACACTATCATAGATTCATTAAAAAACTTATGGTTCACCAAATGGACAGGTGTGAGGATTGGATACATTACCATATTGAGGTTAACAGAGAGCTACAAACACATGTGAAATATAGAATCACCAAAGACCTACGCAATACCAAGAGAAGACTACTCAACATTGTGTCATAACCTACATGGGAAAAGGATCCGAAGAAGAATAGATATATGTATATGTGTGAAAGAACCACATCTTGCACACCTAGAACAAACAAAACATTGTAATCAAGTTTGCTGTGAGAAAAAATAAAAATTAAGTTAAAAATACCAACAAGAAGTAAGGAGACATAAACTTAAAGGGCTTTTTCCTCGCACATTCCATTCTAATTTACAACCTAGAACACCACTTCCAGTAAGGCTCTGTTGCCCTAGTAACCAGATTTGGTAAAGGAGAAATGCTGCCGCCTTGTGGCCGATTCCCGCAAGAGCAGCTTTTAACCCACAGCTAATGGTCACTTACCATTCTCAAGGACTCAGGGCTGTAAAGGACACCTGCCCTCAAAATTGTGCTGAGGTAGGGAATGGATAAAAAAATTCAAAACAGGCAAAATGTTCACGAAGATAGTATGAAGAGGTAAGTTTTACTCACTCTCTTTTTAAAGAAAGGAAAATGGATAAAAGCTCAGCCTCAGGAAGAATTAGACTCATGCAATCTAATCTACAAAAAGTTTTCAACTCACACCAGTCGACTGACCATTGGCAAAAAGTCTACAAACAATAAATGCTGAAGAGGTTTTAGAGAACTGTGTACCCTCTAGCTGCTGGTGAGATGTAAAAGGGTTAAACGCTAATAATGAGAACAGAAAGGAGCTGCGTTGAAAAGGAAAAATTGAGGTACCGTTCAATCCAGCAGGCGCACCAAAGGGCCTGTCACCTGAGAAGACCAGAATGGAGAAGACCCGGGCTGCAAAAGCTGCACTGCAGCCTTTTTCACAATAGACAAGACAGTGAAGCAACCAAAATGTCCATCAACAGATGAAAGGATAAAGAAGAAGTGGTCCATGTACACAATGAATACTAGCCATGGAAAACAATGAAACACTGCTCTCTGAGGCACCATAGATCATCTTGGAGATAATCACAGAACATGAGGTAAGTCGGAAAGCAAAAGTCCTATATCCTATGATATCACTTATAGGCGTTATCTAATAACTGACACAAATGAACATATTTCCACAGAGAAAGTCAATCACAGACTTATTAAAAAAAACTATGCTTATCTAAAAGGAAAGGTGGGGGGAATGGATACATGAAAATTAGCGTTACCATATGTATACAAATACATATTATATACATATATCAAAAAGACCGACCATATAGCAAGGAAGGATTACGGAACACTCTGTAATAATTTACACGGGAAGAGGATCTCTACATAAATAGGTATATAGAATATGTAGATGAACCAGAGTGTGTACACCTTGGACAAGCAACCTTCTAACCTTTACCCCAATTGAAAAAATTAAAACAACGAACTAGGAGTAATGAGACATAAACTTATGGGGGGTTTTCCTGGCGCATTCCATCCAAATTGAAAACCTAGGCAGACAACTTCCAGAACGGCTCTGCTGCCCTAGTACCCAGATTTGGGAATCGAGAAATGCTGCATCCTTGTGGCCGTTTCCCACAACAGCAGCTTTGAACCCACTGCAAAAGGTCACTAATTATTCACCAATTGCAGGTCTGTAAATGACACCGGCCCTCCAAAAAATACTGAGGTCGAAAATCGAACAAAAAATTCTAGAGTGCAACCTTCCAAAAAGAACATTTGAAGAGGTATATTATACTCACACTTTTTTTCTTTTTTCTTTTAACAGAAAAGAAAAAGGCGTGGAAAAATGATGAATTGTAGGAATTTTTACAGACATGTAAACCCAAATTACAAAAACCGGTCAGCTCACACCAGTCAGAATGGCCATCAACAAAAATGCTGCAAACAAGAAATGCTGACGTGATTGTGGAGAAATGCGTACCCTCGATTCTAAGGGGGACGTGGTAAGAGCCACTAATGAAAGCACAATTGAGGTGCCTTGAAAAGGTAAACGTTGAGCTACCATACCAGTCAATCAATCATACCCACTGCTGGGTCTATCACCTGAGAAAAGGAAAATCAAAAATCACAGGCTGGCAATCCTGCACTCCAGCAATATTTACCATAGGCAACACTTGGAAGCAAGGAAAATGTCCATCAACAGAGGAATGCACCAAGAAGAAGTGGTCCATGTACACAATGGAATATTAGCCATGGAAAACATTGAAGCACTGCTCTTTGAGGCACCATAGATGAGCCTGGAGATAATCACAAAACATGAAGTAGGTCGGAAAGCAAAAGACCTATATCCTATATTATCACTTATGGCATTATCTAATAACTGGCACAGATGAACATATTTCCAAAGAGAAAGACACTCACAGGCTTAGAAAACAAACTATGCTCATCTGAAAGGAAAGGAGGGGGGAAATTGAGAAATGAAGATTAGTGTTACTATACATATACAAATACATATTATATACATGTATCAAAAAGACCGAACATATAGCAAGGGAGGTCGACGGAACACTGTAATATTTTACATGGGAAGAGGATCTGTACATTAATAGACATACATAATGTACAAATGAACCAGATTGTGTACACCCAGGACAAACAATATTCTAAACTTTACCCAGATTAAAACACTTTTAAAAACCAAGAAGAAGTAATGAGACATAAACTTATGGGGATTTCTCCTGGCAAATTCCATTCTAATTTACAACCTAGGACAATGACTTCCAGAAAGGCTCTGCTGCCCTAGTACCCGGATTGGGGAATGGAGAAATGCTACCTCCTTGTGGCCGTTTCCCACAACAGCAGCTTTGAACCCACTGCAAAAGGTCACTAAATTTTCACCAACTTGCAGTTCTGTAAATGACACCTGCCCTCCAGAAAATTTCTGGGGTCAAAAATCGACCAAAAAATTCAAAAGAGGGCAACCTTCGAAGAAGACAATTTCAAGAGCTATATTGTACTCACGGTTTTTTCTTTTAAGAGGAAAGAAAAAGGCGTAGGAATATGATGAAATGTAAAAAATTTAATGACATGCATACCCATATTACAAAAACCTATCAGCTCACAGCAGTCAGAATGGCCATTAGGAAAAATGCTGCAAAAAATAAACGGTGAAGGGAGTGTGGAGAAATGCGTACCCTCGGTTGTAAGGGGGGGGGGCATGTAAAGAGCCGCTAATGAAAACACAGTGTAGGTGCTTTGAAAAGGGAAACATTGAGCTACCAGTCAATCAATCACAACCACTGCTTGGCCTATCACCTGAGAAAATGAGAATCAAAAAGTCACAGGCTGGCAAACCTGTACGCCAGCAAGATTTACCATAGCCAGCACTTGGAAGCAATGAAAATGTCCATCAACTGAGGAATGCACCAAGAAGAAGTGGTCCACGTACACAATGGAATATTACTCTAATAATAAATATAAATTAAATTTAAAAACAAACAAAAGCAAGGAGACATCAACATTTGTGGGTTTATCCGGGCACATTGCACTCTAATTTATAACCGAAGAACACCACTGGCCGGTAGGTCTGTTTCCCTAGTACCAGCAAGGGGAACGTAGAAAGGCTGCCGCTCTCTGGCCGTTACCTGCAAAAGCAGGTTTAAAGCCTGAGCTAATGGTCACTTCATATGAACAAGTACTGCAGGGCTGTAAATGAAACCTGCCCTCAAAGTGTCTTGAGGGAGATGATGGCCAAAATATTTCAAATGGTGACACATACTTTAAGAAAACACTTTGAAGAAATAAGCTCTAATCACAGCCGGGAATATAAAAAAAGGACATGCCTTAAAGCTCAATTTCAACGCATTATGAGACACATGCAAATTCAACCACAAAGAGGTATCAGCTCACACCACTCAGAATAACCATCAGCAAAAACTACAAAGAATAAATCCTGAAGGTGCTGGGAAGAAATACATACCCTCCCCTTTAAGTGGGACGTAACCTGGAAAGAGACACTAAGGAGAACAGAAGAGAGGTGCCTTTAAATGGTAAACATTGAGCTACCATATGATCCAGCAGACCTATTCCTGGACCTATAAACTAAGAAGACAGAATTGGAAGGACACAGGCACGCAAATCTGCATTGCATAGTATTACAATAGCCAAGATATGGAAGTAACCAAAGAGTCCACCGACAGATGGGTGGACAAAGAAGAACTGCTACCTGTACAGATGGAATATGAGCTAGTGAAAAAATGAAACAATGCCATTTCCAGCACCACAGATGAGTCTAGAAGTAATCACGCAACTTGGAGTAAGTGAGAAAGCGAACAACACATATCCTATCATATCACATATAGGTGTTACCTAAAAAATGATACAAACAAAGATATTTCCACAGAGAAACACTATCATAGATTCATTAAAAAACTTATGGTTCACCAAATGGACAGGTGTGAGGATTGGATACATTACCATATTGAGGTTAACAGAGAGCTACAAACACATGTGAAATATAGAATCACCAAAGACCTACGCAATACCAAGAGAAGACTACTCAACATTGTGTCATAACCTACATGGGAAAAGGATCCGAAGAAGAATAGATATATGTATATGTGTGAAAGAACCACATCTTGCACACCTAGAACAAACAAAACATTGTAATCAAGTTTGCTGTGAGAAAAAATAAAAATTAAGTTAAAAATACCAACAAGAAGTAAGGAGACATAAACTTAAAGGGCTTTTTCCTCGCACATTCCATTCTAATTTACAACCTAGAACACCACTTCCAGTAAGGCTCTGTTGCCCTAGTAACCAGATTTGGTAAAGGAGAAATGCTGCCGCCTTGTGGCCGATTCCCGCAAGAGCAGCTTTTAACCCACAGCTAATGGTCACTTACCATTCACAAGGACTCAGGGCTGTAAAGGACACCTGCCCTCAAAATTGTGCTGAGGTAGGGAATGGATAAAAAAATTCAAAACAGGCAAAATGTTCACGAAGATAGTATGAAGAGGTAAGTTTTACTCACTCTCTTTTTAAAGAAAGGAAAATGGATAAAAGCTCAGCCTCAGGAAGAATTAGACTCATGCAATCTAATCTACAAAAAGTTTTCAACTCACACCAGTCGACTGACCATTGGCAAAAAGTCTACAAACAATAAATGCTGAAGAGGTTTTAGAGAACTGTGTACCCTCTAGCTGCTGGTGAGATGTAAAAGGGTTAAACGCTAATAATGAGAACAGAAAGGAGCTGCGTTGAAAAGGAAAAATTGAGGTACCATTCAATCCAGCAGGCGCACCAAAGGGCCTGTCACCTGAGAAGACCAGAATGGAGAAGACCCGGGCTGCAAAAGCTGCACTGCAGCCTTTTTCACAATAGACAAGACAGTGAAGCAACCAAAATGTCCATCAACAGATGAAAGGATAAAGAAGAAGTGGTCCATGTACACAATGAATACTAGCCATGGAAAACAATGAAACACTGCTCTCTGAGGCACCATAGATCATCTTGGAGATAATCACAGAACATGAGGTAAGTCGGAAAGCAAAAGTCCTATATCCTATGATATCACTTATAGGCGTTATCTAATAACTGACACAAATGAACATATTTCCACAGAGAAAGTCAATCACAGACTTATTAAAAAAAACTATGCTTATCTAAAAGGAAAGGTGGGGGGAATGGATACATGAAAATTAGCGTTACCATATGTATACAAATACATATTATATACATATATCAAAAAGACCGACCATATAGCAAGGAAGGATTACGGAACACTCTGTAATAATTTACACGGGAAGAGGATCTCTACATAAATAGGTATATAGAATATGTAGATGAACCAGAGTGTGTACACCTTGGACAAGCAACCTTCTAACCTTTACCCCAATTGAAAAAATTAAAACAACGAACTAGGAGTAATGAGACATAAACTTATGGGGGGTTTTCCTGGCGCATTCCATCCAAATTGAAAACCTAGGCAGACAACTTCCAGAACGGCTCTGCTGCCCTAGTACCCAGATTTGGGAATCGAGAAATGCTGCATCCTTGTGGCCGTTTCCCACAACAGCAGCTTTGAACCCACTGCAAAAGGTCACTAATTATTCACCAATTGCAGGTCTGTAAATGACACCGGCCCTCCAAAAAATACTGAGGTCGAAAATCGAACAAAAAATTCTAGAGTGCAACCTTCCAAAAAGAACATTTGAAGAGGTATATTATACTCACACTTTTTTTCTTTTTTCTTTTAACAGAAAAGAAAAAGGCGTGGAAAAATGATGAATTGTAGGAATTTTTACAGACATGTAAACCCAAATTACAAAAACCGGTCAGCTCACACCAGTCAGAATGGCCATCAACAAAAATGCTGCAAACAAGAAATGCTGACGTGATTGTGGAGAAATGCGTACCCTCGATTCTAAGGGGGACGTGGTAAGAGCCACTAATGAAAGCACAATTGAGGTGCCTTGAAAAGGTAAACGTTGAGCTACCATACCAGTCAATCAATCATACCCACTGCTGGGTCTATCACCTGAGAAAAGGAAAATCAAAAATCACAGGCTGGCAATCCTGCACTCCAGCAATATTTACCATAGGCAACACTTGGAAGCAAGGAAAATGTCCATCAACAGAGGAATGCACCAAGAAGAAGTGGTCCATGTACACAATGGAATATTAGCCATGGAAAACATTGAAGCACTGCTCTTTGAGGCACCATAGATGAGCCTGGAGATAATCACAAAACATGAAGTAGGTCGGAAAGCAAAAGACCTATATCCTATATTATCACTTATGGCATTATCTAATAACTGGCACAGATGAACATATTTCCAAAGAGAAAGACACTCACAGGCTTAGAAAACAAACTATGCTCATCTGAAAGGAAAGGAGGGGGGAAATTGAGAAATGAAGATTAGTGTTACTATACATATACAAATACATATTATATACATGTATCAAAAAGACCGAACATATAGCAAGGGAGGTCGACGGAACACTGTAATATTTTACATGGGAAGAGGATCTGTACATTAATAGACATACATAATGTACAAATGAACCAGATTGTGTACACCCAGGACAAACAATATTCTAAACTTTACCCAGATTAAAACACTTTTAAAAACCAAGAAGAAGTAATGAGACATAAACTTATGGGGATTTCTCCTGGCAAATTCCATTCTAATTTACAACCTAGGACAATGACTTCCAGAAAGGCTCTGCTGCCCTAGTACCCGGATTGGGGAATGGCGAAATGCTACCTCCTTGTGGCCGTTTCCCACAACAGCAGCTTTGAACCCACTGCAAAAGGTCACTAAATTTTCACCAACTTGCAGTTCTGTAAATGACACCTGCCCTCCAGAAAATTTCTGGGGTCAAAAATCGACCAAAAAATTCAAAAGAGGGCAACCTTCGAAGAAGACAATTTCAAGAGCTATATTGTACTCACGGTTTTTTCTTTTAAGAGGAAAGAAAAAGGCGTAGGAATATGATGAAATGTAAAAAATTTAATGACATGCATACCCATATTACAAAAACCTATCAGCTCACAGCAGTCAGAATGGCCATTAGGCAAAATGCTGCAAAAAATAAACGGTGAAGGGAGTGTGGAGAAATGCGTACCCTCGGTTGTAAGGGGGGGGCATGTAAAGAGCCGCTAATGAAAACACAGTGTAGGTGCTTTGAAAAGGGAAACATTGAGCTATCAGTCAATCAATCACAACCACTGCTTGGCCTATCACCTGAGAAAATGAGAATCAAAAAGTCACAGGCTGGCAAACCTGTACGCCAGCAAGATTTACCATAGCCAGCACTTGGAAGCAATGAAAATGTCCATCAACTGAGGAATGCACCAAGAAGAAGTGGTCCACGTACACAATGGAATATTACTCTAATAATAAATATAAATTAAATTTAAAAACAAACAAAAGCAAGGAGACATCAACATTTGTGGGTTTATCCGGGCACATTGCACTCTAATTTATAACCGAAGAACACCACTGGCCGGTAGGTCTGTTTCCCTAGTACCAGCAAGGGGAACGTAGAAAGGCTGCCGCTCTCTGGCCGTTACCTGCAAAAGCAGGTTTAAAGCCTGAGCTAATGGTCACTTCATATGAACAAGTACTGCAGGGCTGTAAATGAAACCTGCCCTCAAAGTGTCTTGAGGGAGATGATGGCCAAAATATTTCAAATGGTGACACATACTTTAAGAAAACACTTTGAAGAAATAAGCTCTAATCACAGCCGGGAATATAAAAAAAGGACATGCCTTAAAGCTCAATTTCAACGCATTATGAGACACATGCAAATTCAACCACAAAGAGGTATCAGCTCACACCACTCAGAATAACCATCAGCAAAAACTACAAAGAATAAATCCTGAAGGTGCTGGGAAGAAATACATACCCTCCCCTTTAAGTGGGACGTAACCTGGAAAGAGACACTAAGGAGAACAGAAGAGAGGTGCCTTTAAATGGTAAACATTGAGCTACCATATGATCCAGCAGACCTATTCCTGGACCTATAAACTAAGAAGACAGAATTGGAAGGACACAGGCACGCAAATCTGCATTGCATAGTATTACAATAGCCAAGATATGGAAGTAACCAAAGAGTCCACCGACAGATGGGTGGACAAAGAAGAACTGCTACCTGTACAGATGGAATATGAGCTAGTGAAAAAATGAAACAATGCCATTTCCAGCACCACAGATGAGTCTAGAAGTAATCACGCAACTTGGAGTAAGTGAGAAAGCGAACAACACATATCCTATCATATCACATATAGGTGTTACCTAAAAAATGATACAAACAAAGATATTTCCACAGAGAAACACTATCATAGATTCATTAAAAAACTTATGGTTCACCAAATGGACAGGTGTGAGGATTGGATACATTACCATATTGAGGTTAACAGAGAGCTACAAACACATGTGAAATATAGAATCACCAAAGACCTACGCAATACCAAGAGAAGACTACTCAACATTGTGTCATAACCTACATGGGAAAAGGATCCGAAGAAGAATAGATATATGTATATGTGTGAAAGAACCACATCTTGCACACCTAGAACAAACAAAACATTGTAATCAAGTTTGCTGTGAGAAAAAATAAAAATTAAGTTAAAAATACCAACAAGAAGTAAGGAGACATAAACTTAAAGGGCTTTTCCCTCGCACATTCCATTCTAATTTACAACCTAGAACACCACTTCCAGTAAGGCTCTGTTGCCCTAGTAACCAGATTTGGTAAAGGAGAAATGCTGCCGCCTTGTGGCCTATTCCCGCAAGAGCAGCTTTTAACCCACAGCTAATGGTCACTTACCATTCACAAGGACTCAGGGCTGTAAAGGACACCTGCCCTCAAAATTGTGCTGAGGTAGGGAATGGATAAAAAAATTCAAAACAGGCAAAATGTTCACGAAGATAGTATGAAGAGGTAAGTTTTACTCACTCTCTTTTTAAAGAAAGGAAAATGGATAAAAGCTCAGCCTCAGGAAGAATTAGATTCATGCAATCTAATCTACAAAAAGTTTTCAACTCACACCAGTCGAATGACCATTGGCAAAAAGTCTACAAACAATAAATGCTGAAGAGGTTTTAGAGAACTGTGTACCCTCTAGCTGCTGGTGAGATGTAAAAGGGTTAAACGCTAATAATGAGAACAGAAAGGAGCTGCGTTGAAAAGGAAAAATTGAGGTACCATTCAATCCAGCAGGCGCACCAAAGGGCCTGTCACCTGAGAAGACCAGAATGGAGAAGACCCGGGCTGCAAAAGCTGCACTGCAGCCTTATTCACAATAGACAAGACAGTGAAGCAACCAAAATGTCCATCAACAGATGAAAGGATAAAGAAGAAGTGGTCCATGTACACAATGAATACTAGCCATGGAAAACAATGAAACACTGCTCTCTGAGGCACCATAGATCATCTTGGAGATAATCACAGAACATGAGGTAAGTCGGAAAGCAAAAGTCCTATATCCTATGATATCACTTATAGGCGTTATCTAATAACTGACACAAATGAACATATTTCCACAGAGAAAGTCAATCACAGACTTATTAAAAAAAACTATGCTTATCTAAAAGGAAAGGTGGGGGGAATGGATACATGAAAATTAGCGTTACCATATGTATACAAATACATATTATATACATATATCAAAAAGACCGACCATATAGCAAGGAAGGATTACGGAACACTCTGTAATAATTTACACGGGAAGAGGATCTCTACATAAATAGGTATATAGAATATGTAGATGAACCAGAGTGTGTACACCTTGGACAAGCAACCTTCTAACCTTTACCCCAATTGAAAAAATTAAAACAACGAACTAGGAGTAATGAGACATAAACCTATGGGGGGTTTTCCTGGCGCATTCCATCCAAATTGAAAACCTAGGCAGACAACTTCCAGAACGGCTCTGCTGCCCTAGTACCCAGATTTGGGAATCGAGAAATGCTGCATCCTTGTGGCCGTTTCCCACAACAGCAGCTTTGAACCCACTGCAAAAGGTCACTAATTATTCACCAATTGCAGGTCTGTAAATGACACCGACCCTCCAAAAAATACTGAGGTCGAAAATCGAACAAAAAATTCTAGAGTGCAACCTTCCAAAAAGAACATTTGAAGAGGTATATTATACTCACACTTTTTTTCTTTTTTCTTTTAACAGAAAAGAAAAAGGCGTGGAAAAATGATGAATTGTAGGAATTTTTACAGATATGTAAACCCAAATTACAAAAACCGGTCAGCTCACACCAGTCAGAATGGCCATCAACAAAAATGCTGCAAACAAGAAATGCTGACGTGATTGTGGAGAAATGCGTACCCTCGATTCTAAGGGGGACGTGGTAAGAGCCACTAATGAAAGCACAATTGAGGTGCCTTGAAAAGGTAAACGTTGAGCTACCATACCAGTCAATCAATCATACCCACTGCTGGGTCTATCACCTGAGAAAAGGAAAATCAAAAATCACAGGCTGGCAATCCTGCACTCCAGCAATATTTACCATAGGCAACACTTGGAAGCAAGGAAAATGTCCATCAACAGAGGAATGCACCAAGAAGAAGTGGTCCATGTACACAATGGAATATTAGCCATGGAAAACATTGAAGCACTGCTCTTTGAGGCACCATAGATGAGCCTGGAGATAATCACAAAACATGAAGTAGGTCGGAAAGCAAAAGACCTATATCCTATATTATCACTTATGGCATTATCTAATAACTGGCACAGATGAACATATTTCCAAAGAGAAAGACACTCACAGGCTTAGAAAACAAACTATGCTCATCTGAAAGGAAAGGAGGGGGGAAATTGAGAAATGAAGATTAGTGTTACTATACATATACAAATACATATTATATACATGTATCAAAAAGACCGAACATATAGCAAGGGAGGTCGACGGAACACTGTAATATTTTACATGGGAAGAGGATCTGTACATTAATAGACATACATAATGTACAAATGAACCAGATTGTGTACACCCAGGACAAACAATATTCTAAACTTTACCCAGATTAAAACACTTTTAAAAACCAAGAAGAAGTAATGAGACATAAACTTATGGGGATTTCTCCTGGCAAATTCCATTCTAATTTACAACCTAGGACAATGACTTCCAGAAAGGCTCTGCTGCCCTAGTACCCGGATTGGGGAATGGAGAAATGCTACCTCCTTGTGGCCGTTTCCCACAACAGCAGCTTTGAACCCACTGCAAAAGGTCACTAAATTTTCACCAACTTGCAGTTCTGTAAATGACACCTGCCCTCCAGAAAATTTCTGGGGTCAAAAATCGACCAAAAAATTCAAAAGAGGGCAACCTTCGAAGAAGACAATTTCAAGAGCTATATTGTACTCACGGTTTTTTCTTTTAAGAGGAAAGAAAAAGGCGTAGGAATATGATGAAATGTAAAAAATTTAATGACATGCATACCCATATTACAAAAACCTATCAGCTCACAGCAGTCAGAATGGCCATTAGGAAAAATGCTGCAAAAAATAAACGGTGAAGGGAGTGTGGAGAAATGCGTACCCTCGGTTGTAAGGGGGGGGGGCATGTAAAGAGCCGCTAATGAAAACACAGTGTAGGTGCTTTGAAAAGGGAAACATTGAGCTACCAGTCAATCAATCACAACCACTGCTTGGCCTATCACCTGAGAAAATGAGAATCAAAAAGTCACAGGCTGGCAAACCTGTACGCCAGCAAGATTTACCATAGCCAGCACTTGGAAGCAATGAAAATGTCCATCAACTGAGGAATGCACCAAGAAGAAGTGGTCCACGTACACAATGGAATATTACTCTAATAATAAATATAAATTAAATTTAAAAACAAACAAAAGCAAGGAGACATCAACATTTGTGGGTTTATCCGGGCACATTGCACTCTAATTTATAACCGAAGAACACCACTGGCCGGTAGGTCTGTTTCCCTAGTACCAGCAAGGGGAACGTAGAAAGGCTGCCGCTCTCTGGCCGTTACCTGCAAAAGCAGGTTTAAAGCCTGAGCTAATGGTCACTTCATATGAACAAGTACTGCAGGGCTGTAAATGAAACCTGCCCTCAAAGTGTCTTGAGGGAGATGATGGCCAAAATATTTCAAATGGTGACACATACTTTAAGAAAACACTTTGAAGAAATAAGCTCTAATCACAGCCGGGAATATAAAAAAAGGACATGCCTTAAAGCTCAATTTCAACGCATTATGAGACACATGCAAATTCAACCACAAAGAGGTATCAGCTCACACCACTCAGAATAACCATCAGCAAAAACTACAAAGAATAAATCCTGAAGGTGCTGGGAAGAAATACATACCCTCCCCTTTAAGTGGGACGTAACCTGGAAAGAGACACTAAGGAGAACAGAAGAGAGGTGCCTTTAAATGGTAAACATTGAGCTACCATATGATCCAGCAGACCTATTCCTGGACCTATAAACTAAGAAGACAGAATTGGAAGGACACAGGCACGCAAATCTGCATTGCATAGTATTACAATAGCCAAGATATGGAAGTAACCAAAGAGTCCACCGACAGATGGGTGGACAAAGAAGAACTGCTACCTGTACAGATGGAATATGAGCTAGTGAAAAAATGAAACAATGCCATTTCCAGCACCACAGATGAGTCTAGAAGTAATCACGCAACTTGGAGTAAGTGAGAAAGCGAACAACACATATCCTATCATATCACATATAGGTGTTACCTAAAAAATGATACAAACAAAGATATTTCCACAGAGAAACACTATCATAGATTCATTAAAAAACTTATGGTTCACCAAATGGACAGGTGTGAGGATTGGATACATTACCATATTGAGGTTAACAGAGAGCTACAAACACATGTGAAATATAGAATCACCAAAGACCTACGCAATACCAAGAGAAGACTACTCAACATTGTGTCATAACCTACATGGGAAAAGGATCCGAAGAAGAATAGATATATGTATATGTGTGAAAGAACCACATCTTGCACACCTAGAACAAACAAAACATTGTAATCAAGTTTGCTGTGAGAAAAAATAAAAATTAAGTTAAAAATACCAACAAGAAGTAAGGAGACATAAACTTAAAGGGCTTTTTCCTCGCACATTCCATTCTAATTTACAACCTAGAACACCACTTCCAGTAAGGCTCTGTTGCCCTAGTAACCAGATTTGGTAAAGGAGAAATGCTGCCGCCTTGTGGCCGATTCCCGCAAGAGCAGCTTTTAACCCACAGCTAATGGTCACTTACCATTCTCAAGGACTCAGGGCTGTAAAGGACACCTGCCCTCAAAATTGTGCTGAGGTAGGGAATGGATAAAAAAATTCAAAACAGGCAAAATGTTCACGAAGATAGTATGAAGAGGTAAGTTTTACTCACTCTCTTTTTAAAGAAAGGAAAATGGATAAAAGCTCAGCCTCAGGAAGAATTAGACTCATGCAATCTAATCTACAAAAAGTTTTCAACTCACACCAGTCGACTGACCATTGGCAAAAAGTCTACAAACAATAAATGCTGAAGAGGTTTTAGAGAACTGTGTACCCTCTAGCTGCTGGTGAGATGTAAAAGGGTTAAACGCTAATAATGAGAACAGAAAGGAGCTGCGTTGAAAAGGAAAAATTGAGGTACCGTTCAATCCAGCAGGCGCACCAAAGGGCCTGTCACCTGAGAAGACCAGAATGGAGAAGACCCGGGCTGCAAAAGCTGCACTGCAGCCTTTTTCACAATAGACAAGACAGTGAAGCAACCAAAATGTCCATCAACAGATGAAAGGATAAAGAAGAAGTGGTCCATGTACACAATGAATACTAGCCATGGAAAACAATGAAACACTGCTCTCTGAGGCACCATAGATCATCTTGGAGATAATCACAGAACATGAGGTAAGTCGGAAAGCAAAAGTCCTATATCCTATGATATCACTTATAGGCGTTATCTAATAACTGACACAAATGAACATATTTCCACAGAGAAAGTCAATCACAGACTTATTAAAAAAAACGATGCTTATCTAAAAGGAAAGGTGGGGGGAATGGATACATGAAAATTAGCGTTACCATATGTATACAAATACATATTATATACATATATCAAAAAGACCGACCATATAGCAAGGAAGGATTACGGAACACTCTGTAATAATTTACACGGGAAGAGGATCTCTACATAAATAGGTATATAGAATATGTAGATGAACCAGAGTGTGTACACCTTGGACAAGCAACCTTCTAACCTTTACCCCAATTGAAAAAATTAAAACAACGAACTAGGAGTAATGAGACATAAACTTATGGGGGGTTTTCCTGGCGCATTCCATCCAAATTGAAAACCTAGGCAGACAACTTCCAGAACGGCTCTGCTGCCCTAGTACCCAGATTTGGGAATCGAGAAATGCTGCATCCTTGTGGCCGTTTCCCACAACAGCAGCTTTGAACCCACTGCAAAAGGTCACTAATTATTCACCAATTGCAGGTCTGTAAATGACAGCGGCCCTCCAAAAAATACTGAGGTCGAAAATCGAACAAAAAATTCTAGAGTGCAACCTTCCAAAAAGAACATTTGAAGAGGTATATTATACTCACACTTTTTTTCTTTTTTCTTTTAACAGAAAAGAAAAAGGCGTGGAAAAATGATGAATTGTAGGAATTTTTACAGACATGTAAACCCAAATTACAAAAACCGGTCAGCTCACACCAGTCAGAATGGCCATCAACAAAAATGCTGCAAACAAGAAATGCTGACGTGATTGTGGAGAAATGCGTACCCTCGATTCTAAGGGGGACGTGGTAAGAGCCACTAATGAAAGCACAATTGAGGTGCCTTGAAAAGGTAAACGTTGAGCTACCATACCAGTCAATCAATCATACCCACTGCTGGGTCTATCACCTGAGAAAAGGAAAATCAAAAATCACAGGCTGGCAATCCTGCACTCCAGCAATATTTACCATAGGCAACACTTGGAAGCAAGGAAAATGTCCATCAACAGAGGAATGCACCAAGAAGAAGTGGTCCATGTACACAATGGAATATTAGCCATGGAAAACATTGAAGCACTGCTCTTTGAGGCACCATAGATGAGCCTGGAGATAATCACAAAACATGAAGTAGGTCGGAAAGCAAAAGACCTATATCCTATATTATCACTTATGGCATTATCTAATAACTGGCACAGATGAACATATTTCCAAAGAGAAAGACACTCACAGGCTTAGAAAACAAACTATGCTCATCTGAAAGGAAAGGAGGGGGGAAATTGAGAAATGAAGATTAGTGTTACTATACATATACAAATACATATTATATACATGTATCAAAAAGACCGAACATATAGCAAGGGAGGTCGACGGAACACTGTAATATTTTACATGGGAAGAGGATCTGTACATTAATAGACATACATAATGTACAAATGAACCAGATTGTGTACACCCAGGACAAACAATATTCTAAACTTTACCCAGATTAAAACACTTTTAAAAACCAAGAAGAAGTAATGAGACATAAACTTATGGGGATTTCTCCTGGCAAATTCCATTCTAATTTACAACCTAGGACAATGACTTCCAGAAAGGCTCTGCTGCCCTAGTACCCGGATTGGGGAATGGAGAAATGCTACCTCCTTGTGGCCGTTTCCCACAACAGCAGCTTTGAACCCACTGCAAAAGGTCACTAAATTTTCACCAACTTGCAGTTCTGTAAATGACACCTGCCCTCCAGAAAATTTCTGGGGTCAAAAATCGACCAAAAAATTCAAAAGAGGGCAACCTTCGAAGAAGACAATTTCAAGAGCTATATTGTACTCACGGTTTTTTCTTTTAAGAGGAAAGAAAAAGGCGTAGGAATATGATGAAATGTAAAAAATTTAATGACATGCATACCCATATTACAAAAACCTATCAGCTCACAGCAGTCAGAATGGCCATTAGGAAAAATGCTGCAAAAAATAAACGGTGAAGGGAGTGTGGAGAAATGCGTACCCTCGGTTGTAAGGGGGGGGGGCATGTAAAGAGCCGCTAATGAAAACACAGTGTAGGTGCTTTGAAAAGGGAAACATTGAGCTACCAGTCAATCAATCACAACCACTGCTTGGCCTATCACCTGAGAAAATGAGAATCAAAAAGTCACAGGCTGGCAAACCTGTACGCCAGCAAGATTTACCATAGCCAGCACTTGGAAGCAATGAAAATGTCCATCAACTGAGGAATGCACCAAGAAGAAGTGGTCCACGTACACAATGGAATATTACTCTAATAATAAATATAAATTAAATTTAAAAACAAACAAAAGCAAGGAGACATCAACATTTGTGGGTTTATCCGGGCACATTGCACTCTAATTTATAACCGAAGAACACCACTGGCCGGTAGGTCTGTTTCCCTAGTACCAGCAAGGGGAACGTAGAAAGGCTGCCGCTCTCTGGCCGTTACCTGCAAAAGCAGGTTTAAAGCCTGAGCTAATGGTCACTTCATATGAACAAGTACTGCAGGGCTGTAAATGAAACCTGCCCTCAAAGTGTCTTGAGGGAGATGATGGCCAAAATATTTCAAATGGTGACACATACTTTAAGAAAACACTTTGAAGAAATAAGCTCTAATCACAGCCGGGAATATAAAAAAAGGACATGCCTTAAAGCTCAATTTCAACGCATTATGAGACACATGCAAATTCAACCACAAAGAGGTATCAGCTCACACCACTCAGAATAACCATCAGCAAAAACTACAAAGAATAAATCCTGAAGGTGCTGGGAAGAAATACATACCCTCCCCTTTAAGTGGGACGTAACCTGGAAAGAGACACTAAGGAGAACAGAAGAGAGGTGCCTTTAAATGGTAAACATTGAGCTACCATATGATCCAGCAGACCTATTCCTGGACCTATAAACTAAGAAGACAGAATTGGAAGGACACAGGCACGCAAATCTGCATTGCATAGTATTACAATAGCCAAGATATGGAAGTAACCAAAGAGTCCACCGACAGATGGGTGGACAAAGAAGAACTGCTACCTGTACAGATGGAATATGAGCTAGTGAAAAAATGAAACAATGCCATTTCCAGCACCACAGATGAGTCTAGAAGTAATCACGCAACTTGGAGTAAGTGAGAAAGCGAACAACACATATCCTATCATATCACATATAGGTGTTACCTAAAAAATGATACAAACAAAGATATTTCCACAGAGAAACACTATCATAGATTCATTAAAAAACTTATGGTTCACCAAATGGACAGGTGTGAGGATTGGATACATTACCATATTGAGGTTAACAGAGAGCTACAAACACATGTGAAATATAGAATCACCAAAGACCTACGCAATACCAAGAGAAGACTACTCAACATTGTGTCATAACCTACATGGGAAAAGGATCCGAAGAAGAATAGATATATGTATATGTGTGAAAGAACCACATCTTGCACACCTAGAACAAACAAAACATTGTAATCAAGTTTGCTGTGAGAAAAAATAAAAATTAAGTTAAAAATACCAACAAGAAGTAAGGAGACATAAACTTAAAGGGCTTTTTCCTCGCACATTCCATTCTAATTTACAACCTAGAACACCACTTCCAGTAAGGCTCTGTTGCCCTAGTAACCAGATTTGGTAAAGGAGAAATGCTGCCGCCTTGTGGCCGATTCCCGCAAGAGCAGCTTTTAACCCACAGCTAATGGTCACTTACCATTCACAAGGACTCAGGGCTGTAAAGGACACCTGCCCTCAAAATTGTGCTGAGGTAGGGAATGGATAAAAAAATTCAAAACAGGCAAAATGTTCACGAAGATAGTATGAAGAGGTAAGTTTTACTCACTCTCTTTTTAAAGAAAGGAAAATGGATAAAAGCTCAGCCTCAGGAAGAATTAGACTCATGCAATCTAATCTACAAAAAGTTTTCAACTCACACCAGTCGACTGACCATTGGCAAAAAGTCTACAAACAATAAATGCTGAAGAGGTTTTAGAGAACTGTGTACCCTCTAGCTGCTGGTGAGATGTAAAAGGGTTAAACGCTAATAATGAGAACAGAAAGGAGCTGCGTTGAAAAGGAAAAATTGAGGTACCATTCAATCCAGCAGGCGCACCAAAGGGCCTGTCACCTGAGAAGACCAGAATGGAGAAGACCCGGGCTGCAAAAGCTGCACTGCAGCCTTTTTCACAATAGACAAGACAGTGAAGCAACCAAAATGTCCATCAACAGATGAAAGGATAAAGAAGAAGTGGTCCATGTACACAATGAATACTAGCCATGGAAAACAATGAAACACTGCTCTCTGAGGCACCATAGATCATCTTGGAGATAATCACAGAACATGAGGTAAGTCGGAAAGCAAAAGTCCTATATCCTATGATATCACTTATAGGCGTTATCTAATAACTGACACAAATGAACATATTTCCACAGAGAAAGTCAATCACAGACTTATTAAAAAAAACTATGCTTATCTAAAAGGAAAGGTGGGGGGAATGGATACATGAAAATTAGCGTTACCATATGTATACAAATACATATTATATACATATATCAAAAAGACCGACCATATAGCAAGGAAGGATTACGGAACACTCTGTAATAATTTACACGGGAAGAGGATCTCTACATAAATAGGTATATAGAATATGTAGATGAACCAGAGTGTGTACACCTTGGACAAGCAACCTTCTAACCTTTACCCCAATTGAAAAAATTAAAACAACGAACTAGGAGTAATGAGACATAAACTTATGGGGGGTTTTCCTGGCGCATTCCATCCAAATTGAAAACCTAGGCAGACAACTTCCAGAACGGCTCTGCTGCCCTAGTACCCAGATTTGGGAATCGAGAAATGCTGCATCCTTGTGGCCGTTTCCCACAACAGCAGCTTTGAACCCACTGCAAAAGGTCACTAATTATTCACCAATTGCAGGTCTGTAAATGACACCGGCCCTCCAAAAAATACTGAGGTCGAAAATCGAACAAAAAATTCTAGAGTGCAACCTTCCAAAAAGAACATTTGAAGAGGTATATTATACTCACACTTTTTTTCTTTTTTCTTTTAACAGAAAAGAAAAAGGCGTGGAAAAATGATGAATTGTAGGAATTTTTACAGACATGTAAACCCAAATTACAAAAACCGGTCAGCTCACACCAGTCAGAATGGCCATCAACAAAAATGCTGCAAACAAGAAATGCTGACGTGATTGTGGAGAAATGCGTACCCTCGATTCTAAGGGGGACGTGGTAAGAGCCACTAATGAAAGCACAATTGAGGTGCCTTGAAAAGGTAAACGTTGAGCTACCATACCAGTCAATCAATCATACCCACTGCTGGGTCTATCACCTGAGAAAAGGAAAATCAAAAATCACAGGCTGGCAATCCTGCACTCCAGCAATATTTACCATAGGCAACACTTGGAAGCAAGGAAAATGTCCATCAACAGAGGAATGCACCAAGAAGAAGTGGTCCATGTACACAATGGAATATTAGCCATGGAAAACATTGAAGCACTGCTCTTTGAGGCACCATAGATGAGCCTGGAGATAATCACAAAACATGAAGTAGGTCGGAAAGCAAAAGACCTATATCCTATATTATCACTTATGGCATTATCTAATAACTGGCACAGATGAACATATTTCCAAAGAGAAAGACACTCACAGGCTTAGAAAACAAACTATGCTCATCTGAAAGGAAAGGAGGGGGGAAATTGAGAAATGAAGATTAGTGTTACTATACATATACAAATACATATTATATACATGTATCAAAAAGACCGAACATATAGCAAGGGAGGTCGACGGAACACTGTAATATTTTACATGGGAAGAGGATCTGTACATTAATAGACATACATAATGTACAAATGAACCAGATTGTGTACACCCAGGACAAACAATATTCTAAACTTTACCCAGATTAAAACACTTTTAAAAACCAAGAAGAAGTAATGAGACATAAACTTATGGGGATTTCTCCTGGCAAATTCCATTCTAATTTACAACCTAGGACAATGACTTCCAGAAAGGCTCTGCTGCCCTAGTACCCGGATTGGGGAATGGCGAAATGCTACCTCCTTGTGGCCGTTTCCCACAACAGCAGCTTTGAACCCACTGCAAAAGGTCACTAAATTTTCACCAACTTGCAGTTCTGTAAATGACACCTGCCCTCCAGAAAATTTCTGGGGTCAAAAATCGACCAAAAAATTCAAAAGAGGGCAACCTTCGAAGAAGACAATTTCAAGAGCTATATTGTACTCACGGTTTTTTCTTTTAAGAGGAAAGAAAAAGGCGTAGGAATATGATGAAATGTAAAAAATTTAATGACATGCATACCCATATTACAAAAACCTATCAGCTCACAGCAGTCAGAATGGCCATTAGGCAAAATGCTGCAAAAAATAAACGGTGAAGGGAGTGTGGAGAAATGCGTACCCTCGGTTGTAAGGGGGGGGCATGTAAAGAGCCGCTAATGAAAACACAGTGTAGGTGCTTTGAAAAGGGAAACATTGAGCTATCAGTCAATCAATCACAACCACTGCTTGGCCTATCACCTGAGAAAATGAGAATCAAAAAGTCACAGGCTGGCAAACCTGTACGCCAGCAAGATTTACCATAGCCAGCACTTGGAAGCAATGAAAATGTCCATCAACTGAGGAATGCACCAAGAAGAAGTGGTCCACGTACACAATGGAATATTACTCTAATAATAAATATAAATTAAATTTAAAAACAAACAAAAGCAAGGAGACATCAACATTTGTGGGTTTATCCGAGCACATTGCACTCTAATTTATAACCGAAGAACACCACTGGCCGGTAGGTCTGTTTCCCTAGTACCAGCAAGGGGAACGTAGAAAGGCTGCCACTCTCTGGCCGTTACCTGCAAAAGCAGGTTTAAAGCCTGAGCTAATGGTCACTTCATATGAACAAGTACTGCAGGGCTGTAAATGAAACCTGCCCTCAAAGTGTCTTGAGGGAGATGATGGCCAAAATATTTCAAATGGTGACACATACTTTAAGAAAACACTTTGAAGAAATAAGCTCTAATCACAGCCGGGAATATAAAAAAAGGACATGCCTTAAAGCTCAATTTCAACGCATTATGAGACACATGCAAATTCAACCACAAAGAGGTATCAGCTCACACCACTCAGAATAACCATCAGCAAAAACTACAAAGAATAAATCCTGAAGGTGCTGGGAAGTAATACATACCCTCCCCTTTAAGTGGGACGTAACCTGGAAAGAGACACTAAGGAGAACAGAAGAGAGGTGCCTTTAAATGGTAAACATTGAGCTACCATATGATCCAGCAGACCTATTCCTGGACCTATAAACTAAGAAGACAGAATTGGAAGGACACAGGCACGCAAATCTGCATTGCATAGTATTACAATAGCCAAGATATGGAAGTAACCAAAGAGTCCACCGACAGATGGGTGGACAAAGAAGAACTGCTACCTGTACAGATGGAATATGAGCTAGTGAAAAAATGAAACAATGCCATTTCCAGCACCACAGATGAGTCTAGAAGTAATCACGCAACTTGGAGTAAGTGAGAAAGCGAACAACACATATCCTATCATATCACATATAGGTGTTACCTAAAAAATGATACAAACAAAGATATTTCCACAGAGAAACACTATCATAGATTCATTAAAAAACTTATGGTTCACCAAATGGACAGGTGTGAGGATTGGATACATTACCATATTGAGGTTAACAGAGAGCTACAAACACATGTGAAATATATAATCACCAAAGACCTACGCAATACCAAGAGAAGACTACTCAACATTGTGTCATAACCTACATGGGAAAAGGATCCGAAGAAGAATAGATATATGTATATGTGTGAAAGAACCACATCTTGCACACCTAGAACAAACAAAACATTGTAATCAAGTTTGCTGTGAGAAAAAATAAAAATTAAGTTAAAAATACCAACAAGAAGTAAGGAGACATAAACTTAAAGGGCTTTTCCCTCGCACATTCCATTCTAATTTACAACCTAGAACACCACTTCCAGTAAGGCTCTGTTGCCCTAGTAACCAGATTTGGTAAAGGAGAAATGCTGCCGCCTTGTGGCCTATTCCCGCAAGAGCAGCTTTTAACCCACAGCTAATGGTCACTTACCATTCACAAGGACTCAGGGCTGTAAAGGACACCTGCCCTCAAAATTGTGCTGAGGTAGGGAATGGATAAAAAAATTCAAAACAGGCAAAATGTTCACGAAGATAGTATGAAGAGGTAAGTTTTACTCACTCTCTTTTTAAAGAAAGGAAAATGGATAAAAGCTCAGCCTCAGGAAGAATTAGATTCATGCAATCTAATCTACAAAAAGTTTTCAACTCACACCAGTCGAATGACCATTGGCAAAAAGTCTACAAACAATAAATGCTGAAGAGGTTTTAGAGAACTGTGTACCCTCTAGCTGCTGGTGAGATGTAAAAGGGTTAAACGCTAATAATGAGAACAGAAAGGAGCTGCGTTGAAAAGGAAAAATTGAGGTACCATTCAATCCAGCAGGCGCACCAAAGGGCCTGTCACCTGAGAAGACCAGAATGGAGAAGGCCCGGGCTGCAAAAGCTGCACTGCAGCCTTATTCACAATAGACAAGACAGTGAAGCAACCAAAATGTCCATCAACAGATGAAAGGATAAAGAAGAAGTGGTCCATGTACACAATGAATACTAGCCATGGAAAACAATGAAACACTGCTCTCTGAGGCACCATAGATCATCTTGGAGATAATCACAGAACATGAGGTAAGTCGGAAAGCAAAAGTCCTATATCCTATGATATCACTTATAGGCGTTATCTAATAACTGACACAAATGAACATATTTCCACAGAGAAAGTCAATCACAGACTTATTAAAAAAAACTATGCTTATCTAAAAGGAAAGGTGGGGGGAATGGATACATGAAAATTAGCGTTACCATATGTATACAAATACATATTATATACATATATCAAAAAGACCGACCATATAGCAAGGAAGGATTACGGAACACTCTGTAATAATTTACACGGGAAGAGGATCTCTACATAAATAGGTATATAGAATATGTAGATGAACCAGAGTGTGTACACCTTGGACAAGCAACCTTCTAACCTTTACCCCAATTGAAAAAATTAAAACAACGAACTAGGAGTAATGAGACATAAACCTATGGGGGGTTTTCCTGGCGCATTCCATCCAAATTGAAAACCTAGGCAGAAAACTTCCAGAACGGCTCTGCTGCCCTAGTACCCAGATTTGGGAATCGAGAAATGCTGCATCCTTGTGGCCGTTTCCCACAACAGCAGCTTTGAACCCACTGCAAAAGGTCACTAATTATTCACCAATTGCAGGTCTGTAAATGACACCGACCCTCCAAAAAATACTGAGGTCGAAAATCGAACAAAAAATTCTAGAGTGCAACCTTCCAAAAAGAACATTTGAAGAGGTATATTATACTCACACTTTTTTTCTTTTTTCTTTTAACAGAAAAGAAAAAGGCGTGGAAAAATGATGAATTGTAGGAATTTTTACAGACATGTAAACCCAAATTACAAAAACCGGTCAGCTCACACCAGTCAGAATGGCCATCAACAAAAATGCTGCAAACAAGAAATGCTGACGTGATTGTGGAGAAATGCGTACCCTCGATTCTAAGGGGGACGTGGTAAGAGCCACTAATGAAAGCACAATTGAGGTGCCTTGAAAAGGTAAACGTTGAGCTACCATACCAGTCAATCAATCATACCCACTGCTGGGTCTATCACCTGAGAAAAGGAAAATCAAAAATCACAGGCTGGCAATCCTGCACTCCAGCAATATTTACCATAGGCAACACTTGGAAGCAAGGAAAATGTCCATCAACAGAGGAATGCACCAAGAAGAAGTGGTCCATGTACACAATGGAATATTAGCCATGGAAAACATTGAAGCACTGCTCTTTGAGGCACCATAGATGAGCCTGGAGATAATCACAAAACATGAAGTAGGTCGGAAAGCAAAAGACCTATATCCTATATTATCACTTATGGCATTATCTAATAACTGGCACAGATGAACATATTTCCAAAGAGAAAGACACTCACAGGCTTAGAAAACAAACTATGCTCATCTGAAAGGAAAGGAGGGGGGAAATTGAGAAATGAAGATTAGTGTTACTATACATATACAAATACATATTATATACATGTATCAAAAAGACCGAACATATAGCAAGGGAGGTCGACGGAACACTGTAATATTTTACATGGGAAGAGGATCTGTACATTAATAGACATACATAATGTACAAATGAACCAGATTGTGTACACCCAGGACAAACAATATTCTAAACTTTACCCAGATTAAAACACTTTTAAAAACCAAGAAGAAGTAATGAGACATAAACTTATGGGGATTTCTCCTGGCAAATTCCATTCTAATTTACAACCTAGGACAATGACTTCCAGAAAGGCTCTGCTGCCCTAGTACCCGGATTGGGGAATGGAGAAATGCTACCTCCTTGTGGCCGTTTCCCACAACAGCAGCTTTGAACCCACTGCAAAAGGTCACTAAATTTTCACCAACTTGCAGTTCTGTAAATGACACCTGCCCTCCAGAAAATTTCTGGGGTCAAAAATCGACCAAAAAATTCAAAAGAGGGCAACCTTCGAAGAAGACAATTTCAAGAGCTATATTGTACTCACGGTTTTTTCTTTTAAGAGGAAAGAAAAAGGCGTAGGAATATGATGAAATGTAAAAAATTTAATGACATGCATACCCATATTACAAAAACCTATCAGCTCACAGCAGTCAGAATGGCCATTAGGAAAAATGCTGCAAAAAATAAACGGTGAAGGGAGTGTGGAGAAATGCGTACCCTCGGTTGTAAGGGGGGGGGCATGTAAAGAGCCGCTAATGAAAACACAGTGTAGGTGCTTTGAAAAGGGAAACATTGAGCTACCAGTCAATCAATCACAACCACTGCTTGGCCTATCACCTGAGAAAATGAGAATCAAAAAGTCACAGGCTGGCAAACCTGTACGCCAGCAAGATTTACCATAGCCAGCACTTGGAAGCAATGAAAATGTCCATCAACTGAGGAATGCACCAAGAAGAAGTGGTCCACGTACACAATGGAATATTACTCTAATAATAAATATAAATTAAATTTAAAAACAAACAAAAGCAAGGAGACATCAACATTTGTGGGTTTATCCGGGCACATTGCACTCTAATTTATAACCGAAGAACACCACTGGCCGGTAGGTCTGTTTCCCTAGTACCAGCAAGGGGAACGTAGAAAGGCTGCCGCTCTCTGGCCGTTACCTGCAAAAGCAGGTTTAAAGCCTGAGCTAATGGTCACTTCATATGAACAAGTACTGCAGGGCTGTAAATGAAACCTGCCCTCAAAGTGTCTTGAGGGAGATGATGGCCAAAATATTTCAAATGGTGACACATACTTTAAGAAAACACTTTGAAGAAATAAGCTCTAATCACAGCCGGGAATATAAAAAAAGGACATGCCTTAAAGCTCAATTTCAACGCATTATGAGACACATGCAAATTCAACCACAAAGAGGTATCAGCTCACACCACTCAGAATAACCATCAGCAAAAACTACAAAGAATAAATCCTGAAGGTGCTGGGAAGAAATACATACCCTCCCCTTTAAGTGGGACGTAACCTGGAAAGAGACACTAAGGAGAACAGAAGAGAGGTGCCTTTAAATGGTAAACATTGAGCTACCATATGATCCAGCAGACCTATTCCTGGACCTATAAACTAAGAAGACAGAATTGGAAGGACACAGGCACGCAAATCTGCATTGCATAGTATTACAATAGCCAAGATATGGAAGTAACCAAAGAGTCCACCGACAGATGGGTGGACAAAGAAGAACTGCTACCTGTACAGATGGAATATGAGCTAGTGAAAAAATGAAACAATGCCATTTCCAGCACCACAGATGAGTCTAGAAGTAATCACGCAACTTGGAGTAAGTGAGAAAGCGAACAACACATATCCTATCATATCACATATAGGTGTTACCTAAAAAATGATACAAACAAAGATATTTCCACAGAGAAACACTATCATAGATTCATTAAAAAACTTATGGTTCACCAAATGGACAGGTGTGAGGATTGGATACATTACCATATTGAGGTTAACAGAGAGCTACAAACACATGTGAAATATAGAATCACCAAAGACCTACGCAATACCAAGAGAAGACTACTCAACATTGTGTCATAACCTACATGGGAAAAGGATCCGAAGAAGAATAGATATATGTATATGTGTGAAAGAACCACATCTTGCACACCTAGAACAAACAAAACATTGTAATCAAGTTTGCTGTGAGAAAAAATAAAAATTAAGTTAAAAATACCAACAAGAAGTAAGGAGACATAAACTTAAAGGGCTTTTTCCTCGCACATTCCATTCTAATTTACAACCTAGAACACCACTTCCAGTAAGGCTCTGTTGCCCTAGTAACCAGATTTGGTAAAGGAGAAATGCTGCCGCCTTGTGGCCGATTCCCGCAAGAGCAGCTTTTAACCCACAGCTAATGGTCACTTACCATTCACAAGGACTCAGGGCTGTAAAGGACACCTGCCCTCAAAATTGTGCTGAGGTAGGGAATGGATAAAAAAATTCAAAACAGGCAAAATGTTCACGAAGATAGTATGAAGAGGTAAGTTTTACTCACTCTCTTTTTAAAGAAAGGAAAATGGATAAAAGCTCAGCCTCAGGAAGAATTAGACTCATGCAATCTAATCTACAAAAAGTTTTCAACTCACACCAGTCGACTGACCATTGGCAAAAAGTCTACAAACAATAAATGCTGAAGAGGTTTTAGAGAACTGTGTACCCTCTAGCTGCTGGTGAGATGTAAAAGGGTTAAACGCTAATAATGAGAACAGAAAGGAGCTGCGTTGAAAAGGAAAAATTGAGGTACCGTTCAATCCAGCAGGCGCACCAAAGGGCCTGTCACCTGAGAAGACCAGAATGGAGAAGACCCGGGCTGCAAAAGCTGCACTGCAGCCTTTTTCACAATAGACAAGACAGTGAAGCAACCAAAATGTCCATCAACAGATGAAAGGATAAAGAAGAAGTGGTCCATGTACACAATGAATACTAGCCATGGAAAACAATGAAACACTGCTCTTTGAGGCACCATAGATCATCTTGGAGATAATCACAGAACATGAGGTAAGTCGGAAAGCAAAAGTCCTATATCCTATGATATCACTTATAGGCGTTATCTAATAACTGACACAAATGAACATATTTCCACAGAGAAAGTCAATCACAGACTTATTAAAAAAAACTATGCTTATCTAAAAGGAAAGGTGGGGGGAATGGATACATGAAAATTAGCGTTACCATATGTATACAAATACATATTATATACATATATCAAAAAGACCGACCATATAGCAAGGAAGGATTACGGAACACTCTGTAATAATTTACACGGGAAGAGGATCTCTACATAAATAGGTATATAGAATATGTAGATGAACCAGAGTGTGTACACCTTGGACAAGCAACCTTCTAACCTTTACCCCAATTGAAAAAATTAAAACAACGAACTAGGAGTAATGAGACATAAACCTATGGGGGGTTTTCCTGGCGCATTCCATCCAAATTGAAAACCTAGGCAGACAACTTCCAGAACGGCTCTGCTGCCCTAGTACCCAGATTTGGGAATCGAGAAATGCTGCATCCTTGTGGCCGTTTCCCACAACAGCAGCTTTGAACCCACTGCAAAAGGTCACTAATTATTCACCAATTGCAGGTCTGTAAATGACACCGGCCCTCCAAAAAATACTGAGGTCGAAAATCGAACAAAAAATTCTAGAGTGCAACCTTCCAAAAAGAACATTTGAAGAGGTATATTATACTCACACTTTTTTTCTTTTTTCTTTTAACAGAAAAGAAAAAGGCGTGGAAAAATGATGAATTGTAGGAATTTTTACAGACATGTAAACCCAAATTACAAAAACCGGTCAGCTCACACCAGTCAGAATGGCCATCAACAAAAATGCTGCAAACAAGAAATGCTGACGTGATTGTGGAGAAATGCGTACCCTCGATTCTAAGGGGGACGTGGTAAGAGCCACTAATGAAAGCACAATTGAGGTGCCTTGAAAAGGTAAACGTTGAGCTACCATACCAGTCAATCAATCATACCCACTGCTGGGTCTATCACCTGAGAAAAGGAAAATCAAAAATCACAGGCTGGCAATCCTGCACTCCAGCAATATTTACCATAGGCAACACTTGGAAGCAAGGAAAATGTCCATCAACAGAGGAATGCACCAAGAAGAAGTGGTCCATGTACACAATGGAATATTAGCCATGGAAAACATTGAAGCACTGCTCTTTGAGGCACCATAGATGAGCCTGGAGATAATCACAAAACATGAAGTAGGTCGGAAAGCAAAAGACCTATATCCTATATTATCACTTATGGCATTATCTAATAACTGGCACAGATGAACATATTTCCAAAGAGAAAGACACTCACAGGCTTAGAAAACAAACTATGCTCATCTGAAAGGAAAGGAGGGGGGAAATTGAGAAATGAAGATTAGTGTTACTATACATATACAAATACATATTATATACATGTATCAAAAAGACCGAACATATAGCAAGGGAGGTCGACGGAACACTGTAATATTTTACATGGGAAGAGGATCTGTACATTAATAGACATACATAATGTACAAATGAACCAGATTGTGTACACCCAGGACAAACAATATTCTAAACTTTACCCAGATTAAAACACTTTTAAAAACCAAGAAGAAGTAATGAGACATAAACTTATGGGGATTTCTCCTGGCAAATTCCATTCTAATTTACAACCTAGGACAATGACTTCCAGAAAGGCTCTGCTGCCCTAGTACCCAGATTGGGGAATGGAGAAATGCTACCTCCTTGTGGCCGTTTCCCACAACAGCAGCTTTGAACCCACTGCAAAAGGTCACTAAATTTTCACCAACTTGCAGTTCTGTAAATGACACCTGCCCTCCAGAAAATTTCTGGGGTCAAAAATCGACCAAAAAATTCAAAAGAGGGCAACCTTCGAAGAAGACAATTTCAAGAGCTATATTGTACTCACGGTTTTTTCTTTTAAGAGGAAAGAAAAAGGCGTAGGAATATGATGAAATGTAAAAAATTTAATGACATGCATACCCATATTACAAAAACCTATCAGCTCACAGCAGTCAGAATGGCCATTAGGAAAAATGCTGCAAAAAATAAACGGTGAAGGGAGTGTGGAGAAATGCGTACCCTCGGTTGTAAGGGGGGGGCATGTAAAGAGCCGCTAATGAAAACACAGTGTAGGTGCTTTGAAAAGGGAAACATTGAGCTACCAGTCAATCAATCACAACCACTGCTTGGCCTATCACCTGAGAAAATGAGAATCAAAAAGTCACAGGCTGGCAAACCTGTACGCCAGCAAGATTTACCATAGCCAGCACTTGGAAGCAATGAAAATGTCCATCAACTGAGGAATGCACCAAGAAGAAGTGGTCCACGTACACAATGGAATATCACTCTAATAATAAATATAAATTAAATTTAAAAACAAACAAAAGCAAGGAGACATCAACATTTGTGGGTTTATCCGGGCACATTGCACTCTAATTTATAACCGAAGAACACCACTGGCCGGTAGGTCTGTTTCCCTAGTACCAGCAAGGGGAACGTAGAAAGGCTGCCGCTCTCTGGCCGTTACCTGCAAAAGCAGGTTTAAAGCCTGAGCTAATGGTCACTTCATATGAACAAGTACTGCAGGGCTGTAAATGAAACCTGCCCTCAAAGTGTCTTGAGGGAGATGATGGCCAAAATATTTCAAATGGTGACACATACTTTAAGAAAACACTTTGAAGAAATAAGCTCTAATCACAGCCGGGAATATAAAAAAAGGACATGCCTTAAAGCTCAATTTCAACGCATTATGAGACACATGCAAATTCAACCACAAAGAGGTATCAGCTCACACCACTCAGAATAACCATCAGCAAAAACTACAAAGAATAAATCCTGAAGGTGCTGGGAAGAAATACATACCCTCCCCTTTAAGTGGGACGTAACCTGGAAAGAGACACTAAGGAGAACAGAAGAGAGGTGCCTTTAAATGGTAAACATTGAGCTACCATATGATCCAGCAGACCTATTCCTGGACCTATAAACTAAGAAGACAGAATTGGAAGGACACAGGCACGCAAATCTGCATTGCATAGTATTACAATAGCCAAGATATGGAAGTAACCAAAGAGTCCACCGACAGATGGGTGGACAAAGAAGAACTGCTACCTGTACAGATGGAATATGAGCTAGTGAAAAAAATGAAACAATGCCATTTCCAGCACCACAGATGAGTCTAGAAGTAATCACGCAACTTGGAGTAAGTGAGAAAGCGAACAACACATATCCTATCATATCACATATAGGTGTTACCTAAAAATGATACAAACAAAGATATTTCCACAGAGAAACACTATCATAGATTCATTAAAAAACTTATGGTTCACCAAATGGACAGGTGTGAGGATTGGATACATTACCATATTGAGGTTAACAGAGAGCTACAAACACATGTGAAATATAGAATCACCAAAGACCTACGCAATACCAAGAGAAGACTACTCAACATTGTGTCATAACCTACATGGGAAAAGGATCCGAAGAAGAATAGATATATGTATATGTGTGAAAGAACCACATCTTGCACACCTAGAACAAACAAAACATTGTAATCAAGTTTGCTGTGAGAAAAAATAAAAATTAAGTTAAAAATACCAACAAGAAGTAAGGAGACATAAACTTAAAGGGCTTTTTCCTCGCACATTCCATTCTAATTTACAACCTAGAACACCACTTCCAGTAAGGCTCTGTTGCCCTAGTAACCAGATTTGGTAAAGGAGAAATGCTGCCGCCTTGTGGCCGATTCCCGCAAGAGCAGCTTTTAACCCACAGCTAATGGTCACTTACCATTCTCAAGGACTCAGGGCTGTAAAGGACACCTGCCCTCAAAATTGTGCTGAGGTAGGGAATGGATAAAAAAATTCAAAACAGGCAAAATGTTCACGAAGATAGTATGAAGAGGTAAGTTTTACTCACTCTCTTTTTAAAGAAAGGAAAATGGATAAAAGCTCAGCCTCAGGAAGAATTAGACTCATGCAATCTAATCTACAAAAAGTTTTCAACTCACACCAGTCGACTGACCATTGGCAAAAAGTCTACAAACAATAAATGCTGAAGAGGTTTTAGAGAACTGTGTACCCTCTAGCTGCTGGTGAGATGTAAAAGGGTTAAACGCTAATAATGAGAACAGAAAGGAGCTGCGTTGAAAAGGAAAAATTGAGGTACCGTTCAATCCAGCAGGCGCACCAAAGGGCCTGTCACCTGAGAAGACCAGAATGGAGAAGACCCGGGCTGCAAAAGCTGCACTGCAGCCTTTTTCACAATAGACAAGACAGTGAAGCAACCAAAATGTCCATCAACAGATGAAAGGATAAAGAAGAAGTGGTCCATGTACACAATGAATACTAGCCATGGAAAACAATGAAACACTGCTCTTTGAGGCACCATAGATCATCTTGGAGATAATCACAGAACATGAGGTAAGTCGGAAAGCAAAAGTCCTATATCCTATGATATCACTTATAGGCGTTATCTAATAACTGACACAAATGAACATATTTCCACAGAGAAAGTCAATCACAGACTTATTAAAAAAAACTATGCTTATCTAAAAGGAAAGGTGGGGGGAATGGATACATGAAAATTAGCGTTACCATATGTATACAAATACATATTATATACATATATCAAAAAGACCGACCATATAGCAAGGAAGGATTATGGAACACTCTGTAATAATTTACACGGGAAGAGGATCTCTACATAAATAGGTATATAGAATATGTAGATGAACCAGAGTGTGTACACCTTGGACAAGCAACCTTCTAACCTTTACCCCAATTGAAAAAATTAAAACAACGAACTAGGAGTAATGAGACATAAACCTATGGGGGGTTTTCCTGGCGCATTCCATCCAAATTGAAAACCTAGGCAGACAACTTCCAGAACGGCTCTGCTGCCCTAGTACCCAGATTTGGGAATCGAGAAATGCTGCATCCTTGTGGCCGTTTCCCACAACAGCAGCTTTGAACCCACTGCAAAAGGTCACTAATTATTCACCAATTGCAGGTCTGTAAATGACACCGGCCCTCCAAAAAATACTGAGGTCGAAAATCGAACAAAAAATTCTAGAGTGCAACCTTCCAAAAAGAACATTTGAAGAGGTATATTATACTCACACTTTTTTTCTTTTTTCTTTTAACAGAAAAGAAAAAGGCGTGGAAAAATGATAAATTGTAGGAATTTTTACAGACATGTAAACCCAAATTACAAAAACCGGTCAGCTCACACCAGTCAGAATGGCCATCAACAAAAATGCTGCAAACAAGAAATGCTGACGTGATTGTGGAGAAATGCGTACCCTCGATTCTAAGGGGGACGTGGTAAGAGCCACTAATGAAAGCACAATTGAGGTGCCTTGAAAAGGTAAACGTTGAGCTACCATACCAGTCAATCAATCATACCCACTGCTGGGTCTATCACCTGAGAAAAGGAAAATCAAAAATCACAGGCTGGCAATCCTGCACTCCAGCAATATTTACCATAGGCAACACTTGGAAGCAAGGAAAATGTCCATCAACAGAGGAATGCACCAAGAAGAAGTGGTCCATGTACACAATGGAATATTAGCCATGGAAAACATTGAAGCACTGCTCTTTGAGGCACCATAGATGAGCCTGGAGATAATCACAAAACATGAAGTAGGTCGGAAAGCAAAAGACCTATATCCTATATTATCACTTATGGCATTATCTAATAACTGGCACAGATGAACATATTTCCAAAGAGAAAGACACTCACAGGCTTAGAAAACAAACTATGCTCATCTGAAAGGAAAGGAGGGGGGAAATTGAGAAATGAAGATTAGTGTTACTATACATATACAAATACATATTATATACATGTATCAAAAAGACCGAACATATAGCAAGGGAGGTCGATGGAACACTGTAATATTTTACATGGGAAGAGGATCTGTACATTAATAGACATACATAATGTACAAATGAACCAGATTGTGTACACCCAGGACAAACAATATTCTAAACTTTACCCAGATTAAAACACTTTTAAAAACCAAGAAGAAGTAATGAGACATAAACTTATGGGGATTTCTCCTGGCAAATTCCATTCTAATTTACAACCTAGGACAATGACTTCCAGAAAGGCTCTGCTGCCCTAGTACCCAGATTGGGGAATGGAGAAATGCTACCTCCTTGTGGCCGTTTCCCACAACAGCAGCTTTGAACCCACTGCAAAAGGTCACTAAATTTTCACCAACTTGCAGTTCTGTAAATGACACCTGCCCTCCAGAAAATTTCTGGGGTCAAAAATCGACCAAAAAATTCAAAAGAGGGCAACCTTCGAAGAAGACAATTTCAAGAGCTATATTGTACTCACGGTTTTTTCTTTTAAGAGGAAAGAAAAAGGCGTAGGAATATGATGAAATGTAAAAAATTTAATGACATGCATACCCATATTACAAAAACCTATCAGCTCACAGCAGTCAGAATGGCCATTAGGAAAAATGCTGCAAAAAATAAACGGTGAAGGGAGTGTGGAGAAATGCGTACCCTCGGTTGTAAGGGGGGGGCATGTAAAGAGCCGCTAATGAAAACACAGTGTAGGTGCTTTGAAAAGGGAAACATTGAGCTACCAGTCAATCAATCACAACCACTGCTTGGCCTATCACCTGAGAAAATGAGAATCAAAAAGTCACAGGCTGGCAAACCTGTACGCCAGCAAGATTTACCATAGCCAGCACTTGGAAGCAATGAAAATGTCCATCAACTGAGGAATGCACCAAGAAGAAGTGGTCCACGTACACAATGGAATATCACTCTAATAATAAATATAAATTAAATTTAAAAACAAACAAAAGCAAGGAGACATCAACATTTGTGGGTTTATCCGGGCACATTGCACTCTAATTTATAACCGAAGAACACCACTGGCCGGTAGGTCTGTTTCCCTAGTACCAGCAAGGGGAACGTAGAAAGGCTGCCGCTCTCTGGCCGTTACCTGCAAAAGCAGGTTTAAAGCCTGAGCTAATGGTCACTTCATATGAACAAGTACTGCAGGGCTGTAAATGAAACCTGCCCTCAAAGTGTCTTGAGGGAGATGATGGCCAAAATATTTCAAATGGTGACACATACTTTAAGAAAACACTTTGAAGAAATAAGCTCTAATCACAGCCGGGAATATAAAAAAAGGACATGCCTTAAAGCTCAATTTCAACGCATTATGAGACACATGCAAATTCAACCACAAAGAGGTATCAGCTCACACCACTCAGAATAACCATCAGCAAAAACTACAAAGAATAAATCCTGAAGGTGCTGGGAAGAAATACATACCCTCCCCTTTAAGTGGGACGTAACCTGGAAAGAGACACTAAGGAGAACAGAAGAGAGGTGCCTTTAAATGGTAAACATTGAGCTACCATATGATCCAGCAGACCTATTCCTGGACCTATAAACTAAGAAGACAGAATTGGAAGGACACAGGCATGCAAATCTGCATTGCATAGTATTACAATAGCCAAGATATGGAAGTAACCAAAGAGTCCACCGACAGATGGGTGGACAAAGAAGAACTGCTACCTGTACAGATGGAATATGAGCTAGTGAAAAAAATGAAACAATGCCATTTCCAGCACCACAGATGAGTCTAGAAGTAATCACGCAACTTGGAGTAAGTGAGAAAGCGAACAACACATATCCTATCATATCACATATAGGTGTTACCTAAAAATGATACAAACAAAGATATTTCCACAGAGAAACACTATCATAGATTCATTAAAAAACTTATGGTTCACCAAATGGACAGGTGTGAGGATTGGATACATTACCATATTGAGGTTAACAGAGAGCTACAAACACATGTGAAATATAGAATCACCAAAGACCTACGCAATACCAAGAGAAGACTACTCAACATTGTGTCATAACCTACATGGGAAAAGGATCCGAAGAAGAATAGATATATGTATATGTGTGAAAGAACCACATCTTGCACACCTAGAACAAACAAAACATTGTAATCAAGTTTGCTGTGAGAAAAAATAAAAATTAAGTTAAAAATACCAACAAGAAGTAAGGAGACATAAACTTAAAGGGCTTTTTCCTCGCACATTCCATTCTAATTTACAACCTAGAACACCACTTCCAGTAAGGCTCTGTTGCCCTAGTAACCAGATTTGGTAAAGGAGAAATGCTGCCGCCTTGTGGCCGATTCCCGCAAGAGCAGCTTTTAACCCACAGCTAATGGTCACTTACCATTCTCAAGGACTCAGGGCTGTAAAGGACACCTGCCCTCAAAATTGTGCTGAGGTAGGGAATGGATAAAAAAATTCAAAACAGGCAAAATGTTCACGAAGATAGTATGAAGAGGTAAGTTTTACTCACTCTCTTTTTAAAGAAAGGAAAATGGATAAAAGCTCAGCCTCAGGAAGAATTAGACTCATGCAATCTAATCTACAAAAAGTTTTCAACTCACACCAGTCGACTGACCATTGGCAAAAAGTCTACAAACAATAAATGCTGAAGAGGTTTTAGAGAACTGTGTACCCTCTAGCTGCTGGTGAGATGTAAAAGGGTTAAACGCTAATAATGAGAACAGAAAGGAGCTGCGTTGAAAAGGAAAAATTGAGGTACCGTTCAATCCAGCAGGCGCACCAAAGGGCCTGTCACCTGAGAAGACCAGAATGGAGAAGACCCGGGCTGCAAAAGCTGCACTGCAGCCTTTTTCACAATAGACAAGACAGTGAAGCAACCAAAATGTCCATCAACAGATGAAAGGATAAAGAAGAAGTGGTCCATGTACACAATGAATACTAGCCATGGAAAACAATGAAACACTGCTCTTTGAGGCACCATAGATCATCTTGGAGATAATCACAGAACATGAGGTAAGTCGGAAAGCAAAAGTCCTATATCCTATGATATCACTTATAGGCGTTATCTAATAACTGACACAAATGAACATATTTCCACAGAGAAAGTCAATCACAGACTTATTAAAAAAAACTATGCTTATCTAAAAGGAAAGGTGGGGGGAATGGATACATGAAAATTAGCGTTACCATATGTATACAAATACATATTATATACATATATCAAAAAGACCGACCATATAGCAAGGAAGGATTATGGAACACTCTGTAATAATTTACACGGGAAGAGGATCTCTACGTAAATAGGTATATAGAATATGTAGATGAACCAGAGTGTGTACACCTTGGACAAGCAACCTTCTAACCTTTACCCCAATTGAAAAAATTAAAACAACGAACTAGGAGTAATGAGACATAAACCTATGGGGGGTTTTCCTGGCGCATTCCATCCAAATTGAAAACCTAGGCAGACAACTTCCAGAACGGCTCTGCTGCCCTAGTACCCAGATTTGGGAATCGAGAAATGCTGCATCCTTGTGGCCGTTTCCCACAACAGCAGCTTTGAACCCACTGCAAAAGGTCACTAATTATTCACCAATTGCAGGTCTGTAAATGACACCGGCCCTCCAAAAAATACTGAGGTCGAAAATCGAACAAAAAATTCTAGAGTGCAACCTTCCAAAAAGAACATTTGAAGAGGTATATTATACTCACACTTTTTTTCTTTTTTCTTTTAACAGAAAAGAAAAAGGCGTGGAAAAATGATGAATTGTAGGAATTTTTACAGACATGTAAACCCAAATTACAAAAACCGGTCAGCTCAAACCAGTCAGAATGGCCATCAACAAAAATGCTGCAAACAAGAAATGCTGACGTGATTGTGGAGAAATGCGTACCCTCGATTCTAAGGGGGACGTGGTAAGAGCCACTAATGAAAGCACAATTGAGGTGCCTTGAAAAGGTAAACGTTGAGCTACCATACCAGTCAATCAATCATACCCACTGCTGGGTCTATCACCTGAGAAAAGGAAAATCAAAAATCACAGGCTGGCAATCCTGCACTCCAGCAATATTTACCATAGGCAACACTTGGAAGCAAGGAAAATGTCCATCAACAGAGGAATGCACCAAGAAGAAGTGGTCCATGTACACAATGGAATATTAGCCATGGAAAACATTGAAGCACTGCTCTTTGAGGCACCATAGATGAGCCTGGAGATAATCACAAAACATGAAGTAGGTCGGAAAGCAAAAGACCTATATCCTATATTATCACTTATGGCATTATCTAATAACTGGCACAGATGAACATATTTCCAAAGAGAAAGACACTCACAGGCTTAGAAAACAAACTATGCTCATCTGAAAGGAAAGGAGGGGGGAAATTGAGAAATGAAGATTAGTGTTACTATACATATACAAATACATATTATATACATGTATCAAAAAGACCGAACATATAGCAAGGGAGGTCGACGGAACACTGTAATATTTTACATGGGAAGAGGATCTGTACATTAATAGACATACATAATGTACAAATGAACCAGATTGTGTACACCCAGGACAAACAATATTCTAAACTTTACCCAGATTAAAACACTTTTAAAAACCAAGAAGAAGTAATGAGACATAAACTTATGGGGATTTCTCCTGGCAAATTCCATTCTAATTTACAACCTAGGACAATGACTTCCAGACAGGCTCTGCTGCCCTAGTACCCAGATTGGGGAATGGAGAAATGCTACCTCCTTGTGGCCGTTTCCCACAACAGCAGCTTTGAACCCACTGCAAAAGGTCACTAAATTTTCACCAACTTGCAGTTCTGTAAATGACACCTGCCCTCCAGAAAATTTCTGGGGTCAAAAATCGACCAAAAAATTCAAAAGAGGGCAACCTTCGAAGAAGACAATTTCAAGAGCTATATTGTACTCACGGTTTTTTCTTTTAAGAGGAAAGAAAAAGGCGTAGGAATATGATGAAATGTAAAAAATTTAATGACATGCATACCCATATTACAAAAACCTATCAGCTCACAGCAGTCAGAATGGCCATTAGGAAAAATGCTGCAAAAAATAAACGGTGAAGGGAGTGTGGAGAAATGCGTACCCTCGGTTGTAAGGGGGGGGGCATGTAAAGAGCCGCTAATGAAAACACAGTGTAGGTGCTTTGAAAAGGGAAACATTGAGCTACCAGTCAATCAATCACAACCACTGCTTGGCCTATCACCTGAGAAAATGAGAATCAAAAAGTCACAGGCTGGCAAACCTGTACGCCAGCAAGATTTACCATAGCCAGCACTTGGAAGCAATGAAAATGTCCATCAACTGAGGAATGCACCAAGAAGAAGTGGTCCACGTACACAATGGAATATTACTCTAATAATAAATATAAATTAAATTTAAAAACAAACAAAAGCAAGGAGACATCAACATTTGTGGGTTTATCCGGGCACATTGCACTCTAATTTATAACCGAAGAACACCACTGGCCGGTAGGTCTGTTTCCCTAGTACCAGCAAGGGGAACGTAGAAAGGCTGCCGCTCTCTGGCCGTTACCTGCAAAAGCAGGTTTAAAGCCTGAGCTAATGGTCACTTCATATGAACAAGTACTGCAGGGCTGTAAATGAAACCTGCCCTCAAAGTGTCTTGAGGGAGATGATGGCCAAAATATTTCAAATGGTGACACATACTTTAAGAAAACACTTTGAAGAAATAAGCTCTAATCACAGCCGGGAATATAAAAAAAGGACATGCCTTAAAGCTCAATTTCAACGCATTATGAGACACATGCAAATTCAACCACAAAGAGGTATCAGCTCACACCACTCAGAATAACCATCAGCAAAAACTACAAAGAATAAATCCTGAAGGTGCTGGGAAGAAATACATACCCTCCCCTTTAAGTGGGACGTAACCTGGAAAGAGACACTAAGGAGAACAGAAGAGAGGTGCCTTTAAATGGTAAACATTGAGCTACCATATGATCCAGCAGACCTATTCCTGGACCTATAAACTAAGAAGACAGAATTGGAAGGACACAGGCACGCAAATCTGCATTGCATAGTATTACAATAGCCAAGATATGGAAGTAACCAAAGAGTCCACCGACAGATGGGTGGACAAAGAAGAACTGCTACCTGTACAGATGGAATATGAGCTAGTGAAAAAATGAAACAATGCCATTTCCAGCACCACAGATGAGTCTAGAAGTAATCACGCAACTTGGAGTAAGTGAGAAAGCGAACAACACATATCCTATCATATCACATATAGGTGTTACCTAAAAATGATACAAACAAAGATATTTCCACAGAGAAACACTATCATAGATTCATTAAAAAACTTATGGTTCACCAAATGGACAGGTGTGAGGATTGGATACATTACCATATTGAGGTTAACAGAGAGCTACAAACACATGTGAAATATAGAATCACCAAAGACCTACGCAATACCAAGAGAAGACTACTCAACATTGTGTCATAACCTACATGGGAAAAGGATCCGAAGAAGAATAGATATATGTATATGTGTGAAAGAACCACATCTTGCACACCTAGAACAAACAAAACATTGTAATCAAGTTTGCTGTGAGAAAAAATAAAAATTAAGTTAAAAATACCAACAAGAAGTAAGGAGACATAAACTTAAAGGGCTTTTTCCTCGCACATTCCATTCTAATTTACAACCTAGAACACCACTTCCAGTAAGGCTCTGTTGCCCTAGTAACCAGATTTGGTAAAGGAGAAATGCTGCCGCCTTGTGGCCGATTCCCGCAAGAGCAGCTTTTAACCCACAGCTAATGGTCACTTACCATTCACAAGGACTCAGGGCTGTAAAGGACACCTGCCCTCAAAATTGTGCTGAGGTAGGGAATGGATAAAAAAATTCAAAACAGGCAAAATGTTCACGAAGATAGTATGAAGAGGTAAGTTTTACTCACTCTCTTTTTAAAGAAAGGAAAATGGATAAAAGCTCAGCCTCAGGAAGAATTAGACTCATGCAATCTAATCTACAAAAAGTTTTCAACTCACACCAGTCGACTGACCATTGGCAAAAAGTCTACAAACAATAAGTGCTGAAGAGGTTTTAGAGAACTCTGTACCCTCTAGCTGCTGGTGAGATGTAAAAGGGTTAAACACTAATAATGAGAACAGAAAGGAGCTGCGTTGAAAAGGAAAAATTGAGGTACCATTCAATCCAGCAGGCGCACCAAAGGGCCTGTCACCTGAGAAGACCAGAATGGAGAAGACCCGGGCTGCAAAAGCTGCACTGCAGCCTAATTCACAATAGACAAGACAGTGAGGCAACCAAAAGGTCCATCAACAGATGAAAGGATAAAGAAGAAGTGGTCCATGTACACAATGAATACTAGCCATGGAAAACAATGAAACACTGCTCTTTGAGGCACCATAGATCATCTTGGAGATAATCACAGAATATGAGGTAAGTCGGAAAGCAAAAGTCCTATATCCTATGATATCACTTATAGGCGTTATCTAATAACTGACACAAATGAACATATTTCCACAGAGAAAGTCAATCACAGACTTACTAAAAAAAACTATGCTTATCTAAAAGGAAAGGTGGGGGGAATGGATACATGAAGATTAGCGTTACCATATGTATACAAATACATATTATATACATATATCAAAAAGACCGACCATATAGCAAGGAAGGATTACGGAACACTCTGTAATAATTTACACGGGAAGAGGATCTCTACATAAATAGGTATATAGAATATGTAGATGAACCAGAGTGTGTACACCTTGGACAAGCAACCTTCTAACCTTTACCCCAATTGAAAAAATTAAAACAACGAACTAGGAGTAGTGAGACATAAACTTATGGGGGGTTTTCCTGGCGCATTCCATCCAAATTGAAAACCTAGGCAGACAACTTCCAGAACAGCTCTGCTGCCCTAGTACCCAGATTTGGGAATCGAGAAATGCTGCATCCTTGTGGCCGTTTCCCACAACAGCAGCTTTGAACCCACTGCAAAAGGTCACTAATTATTCACCAATTGCAGGTCTGTAAATGACACCGGCCCTCCAAAAAATACTGAGGTCGAAAATCGAACAAAAAATTCTAGAGTGCAACCTTCCAAAAAGAACATTTGAAGAGGTATATTATACTCACACTTTTTTTCTTTTTTCTTTTAACAGAAAAGAAAAAGGCGTGGAAAAATGATGAATTGTAGGAATTTTTACAGACATGTAAACCCAAATTACAAAAACCGGTCAGCTCACACCAGTCAGAATGGCCATCAACAAAAATGCTGCAAACAAGAAATGCTGACGTGATTGTGGAGAAATGCGTACCCTCGATTCTAAGGGGGACGTGGTAAGAGCCACTAATGAAAGCACAATTGAGGTGCCTTGAAAAGGTAAACGTTGAGCTACCATACCAGTCAATCAATCATACCCACTGCTTGGTCTATCACCTGAGAAAAGGAAAATCTAAAATCACAGGCTGGCAATCCTGCACTCCAGCAATATTTACCATAGGCAACACTTGGAAGCAAGGAAAATGTCCATCAACAGAGGAATGCACCAAGAAGAAGTGGTCCATGTACACAATGGAATATTAGCCATGGAAAACATTGAAGCACTGCTCTTTGAGGCACCATAGATGAGCCTGGAGATAATCACAAAACATGAAGTAGGTCGGAAAGCAAAAGACCTATATCCTATATTATCACTTATGGCATTATCTAATAACTGGCACAGATGAACATATTTCCAAAGAGAAAGACACTCACAGGCTTAGAAAACAAACTATGCTCATCTGAAAGGAAAGGAGGGGGGAAATTGAGAAATGAAGATTAGTGTTACTATACATATACAAATACATATTATATACATGTATCAAAAAGACCGAACATATAGCAAGGGAGGTCGACGGAACACTGTAATATTTTACATGGGAAGAGGATCTGTACATTAATAGACATACATAATGTACAAATGAACCAGATTGTGTACACCCAGGACAAACAATATTCTAAACTTTACCCAGATTAAAACACTTTTAAAAACCAAGAAGAAGTAATGAGACATAAACTTATGGGGATTTCTCCTGGCAAATTCCATTCTAATTTACAACCTAGGACAATGACTTCCAGAAAGGCTCTGCTGCCCTAGTACCCAGATTGGGGAATGGAGAAATGCTACCTCCTTGTGGCCGTTTCCCACAACAGCAGCTTTGAACCCACTGCAAAAGGTCACTAAATTTTCACCAACTTGCAGTTCTGTAAATGACACCTGCCCTCCAGAAAATTTCTGGGGTCAAAAATCGACCAAAAAATTCAAAAGAGGGCAACCTTCGAAGAAGACAATTTCAAGAGCTATATTGTACTCACGGTTTTTTCTTTTAAGAGGAAAGAAAAAGGCGTAGGAATATGATGAAATGTAAAAAATTTAATGACATGCATACCCATATTACAAAAACCTATCAGCTCACAGCAGTCAGAATGGCCATTAGGAAAAATGCTGCAAAAAATAAACGGTGAAGGGAGTGTGGAGAAATGCGTACCCTCGGTTGTAAGGGGGGGGGGCATGTAAAGAGCCGCTAATGAAAACACAGTGTAGGTGCTTTGAAAAGGGAAACATTGAGCTACCAGTCAATCAATCACAACCACTGCTTGGCCTATCACCTGAGAAAATGAGAATCAAAAAGTCACAGGCTGGCAAACCTGTACGCCAGCAAGATTTACCATAGCCAGCACTTGGAAGCAATGAAAATGTCCATCAACTGAGGAATGCACCAAGAAGAAGTGGTCCACGTACACAATGGAATATCACTCTAATAATAAATATAAATTAAATTTAAAAACAAACAAAAGCAAGGAGACATCAACATTTGTGGGTTTATCCGGGCACATTGCACTCTAATTTATAACCGAAGAACACCACTGGCCGGTAGGTCTGTTTCCCTAGTACCAGCAAGGGGAACGTAGAAAGGCTGCCGCTCTCTGGCCGTTACCTGCAAAAGCAGGTTTAAAGCCTGAGCTAATGGTCACTTCATATGAACAAGTACTGCAGGGCTGTAAATGAAACCTGCCCTCAAAGTGTCTTGAGGGAGATGATGGCCAAAATATTTCAAATGGTGACACATACTTTAAGAAAACACTTTGAAGAAATAAGCTCTAATCACAGCCGGGAATATAAAAAAAGGACATGCCTTAAAGCTCAATTTCAACGCATTATGAGACACATGCAAATTCAACCACAAAGAGGTATCAGCTCACACCACTCAGAATAACCATCAGCAAAAACTACAAAGAATAAATCCTGAAGGTGCTGGGAAGAAATACATACCCTCCCCTTTAAGTGGGACGTAACCTGGAAAGAGACACTAAGGAGAACAGAAGAGAGGTGCCTTTAAATGGTAAACATTGAGCTACCATATGATCCAGCAGACCTATTCCTGGACCTATAAACTAAGAAGACAGAATTGGAAGGACACAGGCACGCAAATCTGCATTGCAGAGTATTACAATAGCCAAGATATGGAAGTAACCAAAGAGTCCACCGACAGATGGGTGGACAAAGAAGAACTGCTACCTGTACAGATGGAATATGAGCTAGTGAAAAAATGAAACAATGCCATTTCCAGCACCACAGATGAGTCTAGAAGTAATCACGCAACTTGGAGTAAGTGAGAAAGCGAACAACACATATCCTATCATATCACATATAGGTGGTACCTAAAAAATGATACAAACAAAGATATTTCCACAGAGAAACACTATCATAGATTCATTAAAAAACTTATGGTTCACCAAATGGACAGGTGTGAGGATTGGATACATTACCATATTGAGGTTAACAGAGAGCTACAAACACATGTGAAATATAGAATCACCAAAGACCTACGCAATACCAAGAGAAGACTACTCAACATTGTGTCATAACCTACATGGGAAAAGGATCCGAAGAAGAATAGATATATGTATATGTGTGAAAGAACCACATCTTGCACACCTAGAACAAACAAAACATTGTAATCAAGTTTGCTGTGAGAAAAAATAAAAATTAAGTTAAAAATACCAACAAGAAGTAAGGAGACATAAACTTAAAGGGCTTTTTCCTCGCACATTCCATTCTAATTTACAACCTAGAACACCACTTCCAGTAAGGCTCTGTTGCCCTAGTAACCAGATTTGGTAAAGGAGAAATGCTGCCGCCTTGTGGCCGATTCCCGCAAGAGCAGCTTTTAACCCACAGCTAATGGTCACTTACCATTCACAAGGACTCAGGGCTGTAAAGGACACCTGCCCTCAAAATTGTGCTGAGGTAGGGAATGGATAAAAAAATTCAAAACAGGCAAAATGTTCACGAAGATAGTATGAAGAGGTAAGTTTTACTCACTCTCTTTTTAAAGAAAGGAAAATGGATAAAAGCTCAGCCTCAGGAAGAATTAGACTCATGCAATCTAATCTACAAAAAGTTTTCAACTCACACCAGTCGACTGACCATTGGCAAAAAGTCTACAAACAATAAATGCTGAAGAGGTTTTAGAGAACTCTGTACCCTCTAGCTGCTGGTGAGATGTAAAAGGGTTAAACGCTAATAATGAGAACAGAAAGGAGCTGCGTTGAAAAGGAAAAATTGAGGTACCATTCAATCCAGCAGGCGCACCAAAGGGCCTGTCACCTGAGAAGACCAGAATGGAGAAGACCCGGGCTGCAAAAGCTGCACTGCAGCCTAATTCACAATAGACAAGACAGTGAGGCAACCAAAAGGTCCATCAACAGATGAAAGGATAAAGAAGAAGTGGTCCATGTACACAATGAATACTAGCCATGGAAAACAATGAAACACTGCTCTTTGAGGCACCATAGATCATCTTGGAGATAATCACAGAACATGAGGTAAGTCGGAAAGCAAAAGTCCTATATCCTATGATATCACTTATAGGCGTTATCTAATAACTGACACAAATGAACATATTTCCACAGAGAAAGTCAATCACAGACTTACTAAAAAAAACTATGCTTATCTAAAAGGAAAGGTGGGGGGAATGGATACATGAAGATTAGCGTTACCATATGTATACAAATACATATTATATACATATATCAAAAAGACCGACCATATAGCAAGGAAGGATTACAGAACACTCTGTAATAATTTACACGGGAAGAGGATCTCTACATAAATAGGTATATAGAATATGTAGATGAACCAGAGTGTGTACACCTTGGACAAGCAACCTTCTAACCTTTACCCCAATTGAAAAAATTAAAACAACGAACTAGGAGTAATGAGACATAAACTTATGGGGGGTTTTCCTGGCGCATTCCATCCAAATTGAAAACCTAGGCAGACAACTTCCAGAACGGCTCTGCTGCCCTAGTACCCAGATTTGGGAATCGAGAAATGCTGCATCCTTGTGGCCGTTTCCCACAACAGCAGCTTTGAACCCACTGCAAAAGGTCACTAATTATTCACCAATTGCAGGTCTGTAAATGACAGCGGCCCTCCAAAAAATACTGAGGTCGAAAATCGAACAAAAAATTCTAGAGTGCAACCTTCCAAAAAGAAAATTTGAAGAGGTATATTATACTCACACTTTTTTTCTTTTTTCTTTTAACAGAAAAGAAAAAGGCGTGGAAAAATGATGAATTGTAGGAATTTTTACAGACATGTAAACCCAAATTACAAAAACCGGTCAGCTCACACCAGTCAGAATGGCCATCAACAAAAATGCTGCAAACAAGAAATGCTGACGTGATTGTGGAGAAATGCGTACCCTCGATTCTAAGGGGGACGTGGTAAGAGCCACTAATGAAAGCACAATTGAGGTGCCTTGAAAAGGTAAACGTTGAGCTACCATACCAGTCAATCAATCATACCCACTGCTGGGTCTATCACCTGAGAAAAGGAAAATCTAAAATCACAGGCTGGCAATCCTGCACCCCAGCAATATTTACCATAGGCAACACTTGGAAGCAAGGAAAATGTCCATCAACAGAGGAATGCACCAAGAAGAAGTGGTCCATGTACACAATGGAATATTAGCCATGGAAAACATTGAAGCACTGCTCTTTGAGGCACCATAGATGAGCCTGGAGATAATCACAAAACATGAAGTAGGTCGGAAAGCAAAAGACCTATATCCTATATTATCACTTATGGCATTATCTAATAACTGGCACAGATGAACATATTTCCAAAGAGAAAGACACTCACAGGCTTAGAAAACAAACTATGCTCATCTGAAAGGAAAGGAGGGGGGAAATTGAGAAATGAAGATTAGTGTTACTATACATATACAAATACATATTATATACATGTATCAAAAAGACCGAACATATAGCAAGGGAGGTCGACGGAACACTGTAATATTTTACATGGGAAGAGGATCTGTACATTAATAGACATACATAATGTACAAATGAACCAGATTGTGTACACCCAGGACAAACAATATTCTAAACTTTACCCAGATTAAAACACTTTTAAAAACCAAGAAGAAGTAATGAGACATAAACTTATGGGGATTTCTCCTGGCAAATTCCATTCTAATTTACAACCTAGGACAATGACTTCCAGAAAGGCTCTGCTGCCCTAGTACCCAGATTGGGGAATGGAGAAATGCTACCTCCTTGTGGCCGTTTCCCACAACAGCAGCTTTGAACCCACTGCAAAAGGTCACTAAATTTTCACCAACTTGCAGTTCTGTAAATGACACCTGCCCTCCAGAAAATTTCTGGGGTCAAAAATCGACCAAAAAATTCAAAAGAGGGCAACCTTCGAAGAAGACAATTTCAAGAGCTATATTGTACTCACGGTTTTTTCTTTTAAGAGGAAAGAAAAAGGCGTAGGAATATGATGAAATGTAAAAAATTTAATGACATGCATACCCATATTACAAAAACCTATCAGCTCACAGCAGTCAGAATGGCCATTAGGAAAAATGCTGCAAAAAATAAACGGTGAAGGGAGTGTGGAGAAATGCGTACCCTCGGTTGTAAGGGGGGGGGCATGTAAAGAGCCGCTAATGAAAACACAGTGTAGGTGCTTTGAAAAGGGAAACATTGAGCTACCAGTCAATCAATCACAACCACTGCTTGGCCTATCACCTGAGAAAATGAGAATCAAAAAGTCACAGGCTGGCAAACCTGTACGCCAGCAAGATTTACCATAGCCAGCACTTGGAAGCAATGAAAATGTCCATCAACCGAGGAATGCACTAAGAAGAACTGGTCCGCGTACACAATGGAATATTACTCTAATAATAAATATAAGTTAAATTTAAAAACAAACAAAAGCAAGGAGACATCAACATTTGTGGGTTTATCCGGGCACATTGCACTCTAATTTATAACCGAAGAACACCACTGGCCGGTAGGTCTGTTTCCCTAGTACCAGCAAGGGGAACGTAGAAAGGCTGCCGCTCTCTGGCCGTTACCTGCAAAAGCAGGTTTAAAGCCTGAGCTAATGGTCACTTCATATGAACAAGTACTGCAGGGCTGTAAATGAAACCTGCCCTCAAAGTGTCTTGAGGGAGATAATGGCCAAAATATTTCAAATGGTGACACATACTTTAAGAAAACACTTTGAAGAAATAAGCTCTAATCACAGCTGGAAAACTAAAAAGGACATATCTTAAAGATCAATTTCAACGCATTATGAGACACATGCAAATTCAACCACAAAGAGGTATCAGCTCACACCACTCAGAATAACCATCAGCAAAAACTACAAAGAATAAATCCTGAAGGAGCTGGGAAGAAATACATACCCTCCACTTTAAGTGGGACGTAACCTGGAAAGAGCCACTAAGGAGAACAGAATAGAGGTGCGTTTAAAAGGTAAACATTGAGCTACCATATGATCCAGCAGACCTATTCCTGGACCTATAAACTAAGAAGACAGAATTGGAAGGACACAGGCACGCAAATCTGCATTGCATAGTATTACAATAGCCAAGATATGGAAGTAACCAAAAAGTCCACCGACAGATGGGTGGACAAAGAAGAACTGTTACCTGTACAGATGGAATATGAGCTAGTGAAAAAAATGAAACAATGCCATTTCCAGCACCATAGATGAGTCTAGAAGTAATCACGCAACTTGGAGTAAGTGAGAAAGCGAAAAACACATATCCTATCGTATCACATATAGGTGTTACCTAAAAAATGATACAAACAAAGATATTTCCACAGAGAAACACTTTCATAGATTCATGAAAAAACTTATGGTTCACCAAATGGACAGGTGTGAGGATTGGATTCATTACCATATTGAGGTTAACAGAGAGATACAAACACATGTGAAATATAGAATCACCAAAGACCTACGCAATACCAAGAGAAGACTACTCAACATTGTGTCATAACCTACATGGGAAAAGGATCCGAAGAAGAATAGATATATGTATATGTGTGAAAGAACCACATCTTGCACACCTAGAACAAACAAAACATTGTAATCAAGTTTGCTGTGAGAAAAAATAAAAATTAAGTTAAAAATACCAACAAGAAGTAAGGAGACATAAACTTAAAGGGCTTTTTCCTCGCACATTCCATTCTAATTTACAACCTAGAACACCACTTCCAGTAAGGCTCTGTTGCCCTAGTAACCAGATTTGGTAAAGGAGAAATGCTGCCGCCTTGTGGCCGATTCCCGCAAGAGCAGCTTTTAACCCACAGCTAATGGTCACTTACCATTCACAAGGACTCAGGGCTGTAAAGGACACCTGCCCTCAAAATTGTGCTGAGGTAGGGAGTGGATAAAAAAATTCAAAACAGGCAAAATGTTCACGAAGATAGTATGAAGAGTTAAGTTTTACTCACTCTCTTTTTAAAGAAAGGAAAATGGATAAAAGCTCAGCCTCAGGAAGAATTAGACTCATGCAATCTAATCTACAAAAAGTTTGCAACTCACACCAGTCGACTGACCATTGGCAAAAAGTCTACAAACAATAAATGCTGAAGAGGTTTTAGAGAACTGTGTACCCTCTAGCTGCTGGTGAGATGTAAAAGGGTTAAACGCTAATAATGAGAACAGAAAGGAGCTGCGTTGAAAAGGAAAAATTGAGGTACCATTCAATCCAGCAGGCGCACCAAAGGGCCTCTCACCTGAGAAGACCAGAATGAAGAAGACCCGGGCTGCAAAAGCTGCACTGCAGCCTTATTCACAATAGACAAGACAGTGAAGCAACCAAAATGTCCATCAACAGATGAAAGGATAAAGAAGAAGTGGTCCATGTACACAATGAATACTAGCCATGGAAAACAATGAAACACTGCTCTTTGAGGCACCATAGATGATCTTGGAGATAATCACAGAACATGAGGTAAGTCGGAAAGCAAAAGTCCTATATCCTATGATATCACTTATAGGTGTTATCTAATAACTGATACAAATGAACATATGTCCACAGAGAAAGTCAACCACAGACTTATTAAAAAAAACTATGCTTATCTAAAAGGAAAGGTGGCGGGAATGGATAAATGAAGATTAGCGTTACCATATGTATACAAATACATATTATATACGTATATCAAATAGACCGACCATATAGCAAGGAAGGTTTACGGAACACTCTGTAATAATTTACCCGGGAAGAGGATCTCTATATAAATAGGTATATAGAATATGTAGATGAACCAGAGTGTGTACACCTTGGACAAGCAACATTCTAACCATTACCCCAATTGAAAAAATTAAAACAACGAACTAGGAGTAATGAGACATAAACTTATGGGGGGTTTTCCTGGCACATTCCATTCAAATTTACAACCTAGGCAAACGACTTCCAGAACGGCTCTGCTGCACTAGTACCCAGATTTGGGAATGGAGAAATGCTGCATCCTTGAGGCCATTTCCCACAACAGCAGCTTTAAACCCACTGCAAAAGGTCACTAAATCTTCACCAATTGCAGTTCTGTAAATGACAGCGGCCCTCCAAAAAATACTGAGGTCGAAAATCGATCAAAAAATTCTAGAGTGCAACCTTCCAAAAAGTAAATTTGAAGAGGTATATTATACTCACACTTTTTTTCTTTTTTCTTTTAACAGAAAAGTAAATGGCGTGGTGATGAATGATGAATTGTTGGAATTTTTACAGACATGTAAACCCAAATTACAAAAACCTATCAGCTCACACCAGTCAGAATGGCCATCAACAAAAATGCTGCAAACAAGAAATGCTGACGTGATTGTGGAGAAATGCGTACCCTCGATTCTAAGGGGGACGTGGTAAGAGCCACTAATGAACCCACAATTGAGGTTCCTTGAAAAGGTAAACGTTGAGCTACCATACCAGTCAATCAATCATACCCACTGCTGGGTCTATCACCTGAGAAAAGGAAAATCAAAAATCACAGGCTGGCAATCCTGGACTCCAGCAATATTTACCATAGGCAACATTTAGAAGCAACGAAAATATCCATCAACAGAGAAATGCACCAAGAAGAAGTGGTCCATGTACACAATTCAATATTCGCCATGGAAAACATTGAAGCACTTCTCTTTGAGGCACCATAGATGAGCCTGGAGATAATCCCAAAACATGAGGTCGATCGGAAAGCAAAAGACATATACCCTCTGATATCACCTATGGTGTTATCTAATAACTGACAGAAATGAACATATTTCCAAAGAGAAAGACACTCACAGGCTTAGAAATCAAACTCTGCTCATGTATAAGTAAAGGTGGGGGCAATGGATAAATGAAGATTAGTGTTACTCTACATATATAAATACATATTATATATATTTATCAAAAAGCCAGACCATATATTAAGGGGGGGTCTACGGAACACTCTGTAATATTTTACATGGGAAGAGGATCTGTACATGAATAGACGTATATAATGTATAAATGAACCAGACTGTGTACACTTAGGACAAACAATATTCTAATCTTAACCCCGATTTTAAAAATTTTAAAAACCAAGAAGAATTAATGAGACATAAACATATGGGGCTATCTTCTTGCACATTCCATTCTAATTTACAACCTTGGAACATGACTTCCAGAAAGGCTCTTGCCCTAGTACCCAGATTTGGGAATGGAGAAATGCTACCCCATTGTAGCCGTTTCCCACAACAGAAGCTTTAAACCCATTGCTTAAGGTCACTAAGTATTCAGATAACCGCAGGCCTGTAAATGACACCTACCCTCCAAAACAATCCTGGGGTTGAAAATTGACCAAAAAATTCAAATGAGGGCAACGTTCCAAGAAGACACTTTCAAGAGCTATATTGTACTCACACTTTTTTCTTTTTTTTTTAAACAGAAAAAAAAGGTGTGGAAAACTGATGAATTTTAGAAATTTTAATGACATGAATACCCATATTACAAAAACCTATCAGCTCACAGCAGTCAGAATGGCCATTAGGAAAAATGTTGCAAAAAATAAATGCTGAAGGGAGTGTGGAGAAATGCGTACCCTCGGTTGTAAGGGGGGGGGCATGTAAAGAGCCACTAATGAAAACACAATGTAGGTGCTTTCAAAAGGGAAACATTGAGCTACCAGTCAATCAGTCACAACCACTTCTGGGCCTATCACCTGAGAAAATGAAAATCAAAAAGTCACAGGCTGGCAATCCCGCACTCCAGCACTATTTACCATAGCCAACACTTGGAAGCAACAAAAATGTCCATCAACCGAGGAATGCACCAAGATGAAGTGTTCCATGTACACAATGGAATATTACTCCAATAATCAATATAAATTAAATCTAGAAAACAAAGCAAAAGTAAGGAGACGTCAGCATTTGTGGGTTTATCCGGGCACATTGCACTCTAATTTATAACCGAGGGCCACCAGTGGCCAGAAGGTGTGTTTCCCTAGTTACCAGAGTGGGGAACATAGAAAGGCTGCCGCCTTCTGGTCGTTACCTGCAAAAGCAGCTTTAAAGCCTGTGCTAATGGTCACTTCATATGAACAAGTACTGCAGGGCTGTAAATGAAACCTGCCCTCAAAATGTCTTGAGGGAGGTAATGGCCAAAAAATTTCAAAATGTGACACATACTTTAAGTAAACACTTTGAAGAACTAAGCTGTAATCACAGTTTGATAAATAAAAAGGACATGCTTTAAAGCTCAATTTCAACAGATTTTGGGACACATGCAAGTTCAACAACAAAGAGGTCTCAGCTCGTACCTGTCAGAATAACCATCAGCAATAAAACTACAAACAATATATACTGAAGGTGTTTTGGAGAAATGCATACCCTCAACTTTAAGTTGGACGTAACCTGGAAAGAGCCACTAATGAGAACTGAATGGTGGTGCCTTTAAAACGTACACACTGAGCTACCATATGATACAGCAAGCCCACTCCTTGGCCTATAACATAGGAAGATAGATCTGCAAAGACACAGGCAAGCAAATGTGCATTGCAGCAGTATTACAATAGCCAAGACATGGAGACAACCAAAAAGTCCATCAAGAGTTGCGTTGCCAAAGAAGAACTGGTTCATGTACAGATGGAATATTAGCCAGGGAAAAAAATGAAACAAGGCCATTTGCAGCACCATGTATGATTCTTGCGGTAATCAGGCAAATTGTACTAAGTCAGAAAACAAAAGACACATATCCTATAATATCACTTACAGGTCTTAGCTAAAAATTGATACCAATGAAGATATTTCCACAGAGAAATGCAATCACAGATTCATTAAAGAAACTTATGTTTCATCAAATGGAAAGGTGTGAGGATTGGATACATTAAGATATTGGGGTTAACATAGATATAGAAACACATGTGAAATATGTAATCACCAAAGACCTACGTAATACCAAGAGAAGATTACTCAACATTGTGTCATAACCAACATGGGAAAATGATCCAAAGAAGAATAGATATATGTATATGTTTAAAAGAACCACATCTTGCACACCTAGAAGAAACAAAACATTTTAATCAAATTTGCTCTGATAAAAAATAAAAATTAAATTAAAAAAAGAACAAGAAGTAATGAGACATAAACTTAAGGGGCTTTTTGCTGGCACATTGCATTCTAATTTACAACCAGAACATGACTTCCATTAAGGCTCTGTCATCACTAATAAAGCAGTTTTATAAGCAATGTTGAAGATAGCTTAAAAGAAGTCTCACTAATTATTGATAGTAGCAAGAAAACAAAGTAAAGTAAAAATCTCACTGCAAAAAGTATACATAGAGTGAGGATAGTAGGTCAAACACTTATTACACTTCTGTAAAGAATAAAAGACAACAATAGTATGTTTTTTTTAAAAAAAGAAAGGGCCGAAATAAATCTGAAATGAAAGAGGTGATGTTACAACAGACCCCACAGAAATACAAAGTATCCTAAGATACACACAGGGTAACTCAGGGCTCAGACTGGACAGAGCCCACTCTCCAGTCCCCTTTACATGACTTACAGGAGCCTCAGGAACTGAGGAGGGGGTCCCTGAGGAGAGGCTCAAGATAGAATATGGTAGGCATTAACATGGCTCCATTCATCTTAAACATGCCTGAACTACATTCACACGAGATGATTTTGTCCTGTATGTACATTGGCACCTCTAGTCGGAACTGCAGATCTTTGGCTTCATCACCTCTACTGAGAGCTTTAGCTTCACCTGCTGTGGACCGTCTCCTATAGGATTTCTAGAACCACCAAACATCGAAGCTTCACAGGACCCAGAGTCTGTGCGACTCCACGCAGAGTCTCAGAGTCTCAACTCCACTCAGATACTCCACTCTTGGAGGGCACACACAAAGTAATGTGCACATCAGGGCCCAGGGGAAAGAGCAGTGACCCCGTAGGAGAATGACCAGAACTACCTGATAGTTTTAGAGGGTCTCCTGCAGAGGCAGGTGGTGGCTGTGGCTGTGGCTCACCGTGAGGACAACGACACTGGCAGCAGAAGTTCTGGGAAATACTCCTTGGTGTGAGCCCTCCCAGAGTCCGCCATTAGCCCCACCAAGAGCAAGGTAGGCTCCAGTGCTGGGTTGCCTCAGGCCAAACAACCAACAGGGAGGTAACCCAGCCCCATGGATCAGCAGACAAGCAGATTAAACTTTTTATTAAAGTTTTATTTAATCTGCAGACAAGCGGATTAAAGCTCTGCCCACCAAAGCAACACCCAGCTCTACCCACCACCAGTCCCTCCCATCAGGAAGCTTGCACAAGCCTCTAAGATAGACTCATCCACTGGAGAGCAGACAGCAGAAGGAAGAAGAACTACAATTCTGAAGCCTGTGGAAGGAAAACCACATTCACAGAAAGATAGACAAAATGAAAAGGCAGAGGACTTTATACCAGATCAAGGAACAAGATAAAACCCCAGAAAAAAAACGAAATGAGGTGGAGATAGGGAACCTTCCAGAAAAAGAATCAGAATAAAGAGAGTGAAGATGATCCAAGACCTTGGCAAAAGAATGGAGGCAAAAACAAAAAGAATAAAATATCTAGGAATAAACCTACCTAAGGAGACAAAAGACCTGTATGCAGAAAATTATAGGACACTGATGAAAGAAATTAAAGATGATACAAATAGATGGAGAGAGATACCATGTTCTTGGATTGGAAGAATCAACATTGTGAAAAAGACTCTACTACCAAAAGCAATCTACAGATTCAATGCAATCCCTATCAAATTACCACTGGCATTTTTCACAGAACTAGAACAAAAAAATTCACAATTTGTATGGAGACACAAAAGACCCCGAATAGCCAAAGCAATCTTGAGAATGAAAAATGGAGCTGGAGGAATCAGGCTCCCTGACTTCAGACTATATTACAAAGCTAGAGTAATCAAGACAGTTTGGTACTGGCACAAAAACAGAAATATAGATCAATGGAACAGGATAGAAAGTCCAGAGATAAACCCACGCACATATGGTCACCTTATCTTTGATAAAGGAGGCAAGCATATACAATGGAGAAAAGACAGCCTCTTCAATAAGTGGTGCTGGGAAAATTGGACAGGTACATGTAAAAGTATGAAATTAGAACACTCCCTGACACCATACACAAAAATAAACTCAAAATGGATTAAAGACCTAAGTGTAAAGCCAGACACTATCAAACTCTTGCAGGAAAAGATAGGCAGAACACTCTATGACATACATCACAGCAAGATCCTTTTTGACCCAGCTCCTAGAGAAATGGAAATAAACACACAAATAAACAAATGGGACCTAATGAAACTTAAAAGCTTTTGCACAGCAAAGGAAACCATAAACGAGACCAAAAGACAACCATCCGAATGGGAGAAAATATTTGCAAATGAAGCAAATGACAAAGGATTAATCTCCAAGATTTACAAGCAGCTCATGCAGCTCAATAACAAAAAAACAAACAACCCAATCCAAAAATGGGCAGAAGACCTAAATAGACATTTCTCCAAAGAAGATATACAGATGGCCAACAGACACATGAAAGAATGCTCAACATCATTAATCATTAGAGAAATGCAAATCAAAACTACAATGAGGTATCATCTCACACCGGTCAGAATGGCCATCATCAAAAAATCTAGAAACAATAAATGCTGGAGAGGGTGTGGAGAAAAGGGAACACTCTTGCACTGTTGGTGGGAATGTAAATTGATACAGCCACTATGGAGAACAGTATGGAGGTTCCTTAAAAAACTAAAAATAGAACTACCATACGACCCAGCAATCCCACTACTGGGCATATACCCTGAGAAAACCATAGGTCAAAAAGAGTCATGTACCAAAATGTTCATTGCAGCTCTATTTACAATAGCCAGGACATGGAAGCAACCTAAGTGTCCATCATCGGATGAATGGATAAAGAAGATGTGGCACATATATACAATGGAATATTACTCAGCCATAAAAAGAAATGAAGTGGAGGTATTTGTAATGAAGTGGATGGAGTTAGAGTCTGTCATACAGGGTGAAGTAAGTCAGAAAGAGAAAAACAAATACAGTATGCTAACACATATATATGGAATCTAAGGGAAAAAAAAGGTCATGAAGAACCTAGTGGCAGGATGGGAATAAAGACACAGACCTACTAAAGAATGGACTTGAGGATATGGGGAGGGGGAGGGGTGAGATGTGACAGGGTGACAGAGTGTCATGGACATATATACACTACCAAATGTAAAATAGATGGCTAGTGGGAAGCAGCCGCATAGAACAGGGAGATCAGCTCGGTGCTTTGTGACCAACTGGGGGGATGGGATTGGGAGGGTGGGAGGGAGGGAGATGCGGGAGGGAGGAGATATGGGAACGTGTGTATATGTGTAGCTGATTCACTTTGTTATAAAGCAGAAACTAACACACCATTGTGAAGCAATTATACTTCAATAAAGATGTTTTTTTAAAAAACGTAAAAAAAAATTAAAAAAAAAAAAGAATGGAGGCAAAGATCGAGAAGATGCAAGAAATGCTTAACAAAGACCTAGAAGAATTAAGGAACAAACACCTAGAAGAATTAAAGAACAAACAAACAGAGGTGAATAATATAATAACTGAAATGAAAAATACACTAGAAGGAATCAGTAGCAGAATAACTGTGGCAGAAGAACGGATAAGTGACCTGGAAGACAGAAAGGTGGAAATCACTGCCATGGAACAGAATAAAGAAAAAGAATGAAAATAAATGAAGACACCCTAAGAGTCCTCCGGGACAACATTAAATGCAACAACATTCACATTATAGGGGTCCCAGAAGGAGAAGAGAGAGAGAAAGGACGCAAGAATATATTTGAAGAGATTATAGTCAAAAACTTCCCTAGCATGGGAAAAGAAATAGCCACCCAAGTCCAGGAAGCGCAGAGAGTCCCAGGCAGGATAAATCAAAGGAGAAAAATGCCAAGACACATAGTAACCAAATTGACAAAAATTAAAGACAAAGAAAAATTATTGAAAGCAACAAGGGAAAAATGACAAATAACATAAAAGGGAACTCCCATAACAGCTGATTTCTCAGCTGAAAATCTACAAGCCAGAAGGGAGTGGCATGATAAATTTAAAGTGATTAAAGGGAAGAACCAACAACCAAGAGTACTCCAGCCAGCAAGGATCTCTTTCAGATTTCATAGAGAAATCAAAAATCCTACAGACAAGCCAAAGCTAAGAGAATTCAGCACCATGAAACCAGCTCTACACCAAATGCTAAAGGAAATTCTCTAAGTGGGAAACACAAGAGAAGAAAAGGACCCAACAAGACAAACCCGTAACAATTAATAGTAATATACATATCAATAATTACCTTAAACATGAATGGACTAAATGTTCCAACCAAAAGACACAGCCTCTCTGAATGGATACAAAAACAAGACCTATATATATGCTGTCTACAAGAGACCCATTTCAGACCTAGGGACACATACAGACTGAAAGTGAGGCGATGGAAAAATATATTCTATGCAAATGAAAATCAAAAGAAAGCTGGAGTAGCAATACTCATATCAGATAAAATAGACTTTAAAATAAAGAATGTTACAAAAGACAAGGAAAGACACTACATAACAGTCAAGGGATCAATCCAAGAAGAAGATATAACAATTATAAATATATATGTACCCAACATAGGAGCACCTCAATATATAAGGCAACTGCTAACAGCTATAAAAGAGGAAATCGACAGTAACACAATAATAGCGGGGGACTTTAACAGCTCACTTACACCAGTGGAGATCATCCAGAAAGAAAATTAATAAGGAAACACAAGCTTTAAATGACACAATAGACCAGATAGAGTTAACTGATATTTATAGGACATTCCATCCAAAAACAGCAGATTACACGTTCTTCTCAACTGCACACGGAACATTCTCCAGGATAGATCACATCTCGGGTCACAAAAAAGCCTCAGTAAATTAAAGAAAACTGAAATCATATCAAGCAGCTGTTCCGACCACAATGCTATGAGATTAGAAATCAATTACAGGGAAAAATCCGTAAAAAACAAAAAACATGGAGGCTAAACAATACGTTACTAAATAACCAAGAGATCACTGAAGAAATAAAAGAGGAAATCAAAAACTACCTAGAGACAAATGACAACAAAAACACGATGATCCAAAACCTATGGGATGCAGCAAAAGCAGTTCTAAGAGGGAAGTTTATAGCAATACAAGCCTACCTCAAGAAACAAGAAAAATCTCAAATAAACAATCTAACCTTACACTTAGAGGAACTAGAGGAAGAAGAACAAAACCCAAAGTTAGTAGAAGGAAAGGAATCATAAAGATCAGAGCAGAAATAAATGGAATAGAAACAAAGAAAATGAAAGCAAAGATCAATAAAACTAAAAGCTGGTTCTTTGAGAAGATAAACAAAAATGATAAGCCTTTAGCCAGACCCAAGAAAAAGAGGGAGAGGACTCAAATCAACAAAATTAGAAGTGAAAAAGGAGAAGTTACAACAGACACCACAGGAATACAAAGCATCCTAAGAGACTACTACAAGCAACTCTATGCCAATAAAATGGACAACCTGGAAGAAATGGACAAATTCTTAGAAAGGGATAACTTTCCAAGACTGAATCAGGAAGAAATAGAGAATATGAACACACCTATCACAAGCAATGAAATTGAAACTGTGATTAAAAATCTTCCAACAAACAAAAGTCCAGAACCAGATGGCATCACAGGTGAATTCTATCAAATATTTAGAGAAGAGCTAGCACCCAACCTTCTCAAATTCTTCAAAACAATTGCAGGGGAAGGAACACTCCCAAACTCATTCTATGAGACCACCATCACCCTGATACCAAAACCAGACAAAGATACTACAAGGAAAGTAAATTATAGACCAATATCACTGATGAATATAGATGTAAAAATCCTCAACAAAATACTAGCAAACAGAATCGAACAACACGTTAAAAGGATCATACACCATGATCAAGTGGGGTTTATCCCAGGGATGCAAGGATTCTTCAATATACACAAATCAATGTTATACACCATATTAACAAATTGTAGAATAAAACCATATGATCATCTCAATAGATGCAGGGAAAGATTTTGAGAAAATTCAACATCTATTTATGATAAAAACTCTGCAGAGTGTGGGCATAGAGGGAAACTACCTCAACCTTATAAAGGCCATATATGACAAACCCACAGCAAACATCATTCTCAACAGTGAAAAACTGAAAACGTTTCCTCTAAGATCAGGAACAAGATGAGGATGTCCACTCTCACCACTACTATTCAACATAGTTTTGGAAGTCCTAGCCATGGCAATCAGAGAAGAAAAAGAAATAAAAGGAATACAAAAAGGAAAAGAAGAAGTAAAATTGTCACTGTTTGCAGATGACATCATATCATAGATAGAGAATCCTAAAGATGCCACCAGAAAACCACTGGAACTAATCAATGAATTTGGTAAAGTTGCAGGATACAAAATTAATGCACAGAAATTGCTTGCATTCCTATACACTAACAATGAGAGAACAGCAAGAGAAATTAAGGAAACAATTCCATTACCACTGCAACAAAACGAATAAACTACCTAGGAATAAACCTACCTAAGGAAGTAAAAGACCTGTACTCAGAAAACTATAAGACACTGATGAAAGAAATCAAAGATGATATAAACAGATGGAGACATATACCATGTTCTTGGATTAGAAGAATCAATATTGTGAAAATGACTATACTACCCAAAGCAATCTACAGATTCAATGCAATCCCTATCAAAATACCTTTGGCATTTTCTACAGAACTAGAAAAAAAAAATCTTAAAATTTGTAGGGAGACACAAAAGACCCCGGATAGCCAAAGCAGCCTTGAGGGGAAAAAAAAAAGAGCTGGAGGAATCAGACTTCCAGACTTCAGACTATATTATAAAGCTACAGTAATCAAGATGTTATGGTACTGACACAAAAACAGAAATATAGATCAATAGAACAGGATAGAAAGCACAGAGATAAACCCACGTACCTATGGTTAACTAATCTATGACAAAGGAGGCAAGGGTATACAATGGAGAAAAGACAGTGTCTTCAGTAGGTGGTGCTGGGAAAACTGGACAGCTACATGTAAAAGAATGAAATTAGAACACTCCCTAACACCATACACAAAAATAAACTCAAAATGGATTAGAGACCTAAATGTAAGACCAGCCACTATAAAACTCTTAGAGGAAAACATAAGCAGAACAGTCTATGACATAAATCACAGCAACATCCTTTTTGACCCACCTCCTAGGGAAATGGAAATACAAACAAAAATAAAAAAAATGGGACCTAATGAAACTTAAAATCTTTTGCACAGCAAAGGAAAACATAAGCAAGATGAAAAAACAACCATCAGAATGGGAGAAAATATTTTCAAATGAAGCAAAAGGCAAAGGATTAATCTCCAAAAAGCAGCTCATGTAGCTCAATATCACAAAACCAAACAACCCAATCCAAAAATGGGCAGAAGACCTAAATAGACATTTCTCCAAAGAAGATATACAGTTTGCCAACAAACACATGAAAGGATGCTGAACATCACTAATCATTAGAGAAAGGCAAATCAAAACTACAGTGAGATATCACCTCACACCAGTCAGAATGGCCATCATCAAAAAATCTACAAACAATAAATGCTGGAGAGGCATTTATTGGAAAAAAGGGAACCCTCTTGCACTGTTGGTGGGAATGTAAATTGATATAGCTACTAGGGAGAACGGGATGGGGGATCCTTAAAAACTAAAAATAGAACAACCGTACAACCCAGCAATCCCACTACTGGACATTTACCCTGAGAAAACCATAATTCAAAAAGAGTCATGTACCACAATGTTCATTGTAGCTCTATTTACAATAGCCAGGACATGGAAGCAACCTAAGTGTCCATCAACAGATAACTGGATAAAGAAGATGTGGCACATATATACAATGGAACATTATTCAGCCATAAAAAGAAACGAAATTGAGTTATTTGTAGTGAGGTGGATGGATCTAGAGTCTGTCCTACAGAGTGAAGTAAGTCAGAAAGAGAAAAACAAATACCGTATGCTAACACATATATATGGAATCTAAAAGAAAAAGTTTATGAAGAACCTAGGGGCAGGAAAGGATTAAGGACACAGACATAGAGAAAGGACTTGAGGACACGGGGAGGGGGAAGGGTAAGCTGGGACAAAGTGAGAGAGTGGTATGGACATATATACACTACCAAATGTAAAATTGATAGCTACTGGGAAGCAGCCACATAGCACAGGGAGATCAGCTCGGTGCTTTGTGACCACCTAAAGGGGTGGGATAAGGGAGTGAGAGGGAAGTGCAAGAGGGAGGGGATATGGTGTTATATGTATACGTATAGCTGATTCACTTTTTCATACAGCAGAAACTAACACACAATTGTAAAACAATTATACTCCAATAAAGATGTAAAAGAAAAAAAAAAAGAAGCCCAGAGACAAACCTACACACCTATGGTCCACTAATCTATGACAAAGGAGGCAAGGATATACAATGGAGAAAAGACAGTCTCTTCAATAAGTGGTGCTGGGAAAAATGGACAGCTACATGTAAAAGAATGAAATTAGAACACTCCCTAACACCATACACAAAAAATAAACTCAAAATGGATTAGAGACCGAAATGTTAGACTGGACACTATAAAACTCTTAGAGGAAAACATAGGAAGAATACTCTTTGACATAAATCACAGCAAGATCTTTTTTGATCCACCTCCTAGAGTAATGGAATAAAAAACAAAAATAAACAAATGGGAGCAAATGAAACCTAAAAGCTTTTGAAAAGCAAAGGAAACTACAAAGACGACGAAAAGACAACCCTCAGAATGGGAGAAAATATTTGCAAACGAATCAATGGACAAAGGATTAATCTCCAATATATATAAACAGCTCATGCAGCTCAACAGTAAAAAAACAAACAACCCAATCCAAAAATGGGCAGATGACGTAAATAGACATTTGTCCCAAGAAGACATACAGATGGCCAAGAAGCACATGAAAAGCTGCTCAACATCACTAATTATTAGAGAAATATAAACCAAAACTACAATGAGGTATCACCTCACACAAGTTAGAATGGGCATCATCAGAAAATCTACAGACAACAAATGCTGGAGAGGGTGTGGAGAAAAGGGAACCCTCTTACACTATTTGTGGGAATGTAAATTGATACAGTCACTATGGAGAACAGTATGGAGGTTCCTTAAAAAACTAAAAATAGAATTACCATATGACCCAGCAATCCCACTACTGGGCATATACCCAGAGAAAACCATAATTCAAAAAGACACATTCACCACAATGTTCATTGCAGCACTATTTACAATAGCCAGGTCATGGAAGCAACCTAAATGCCCATAGATAGACAAATGGAAAATATGTGGTACATATGTAAAATGGAATATTACTCAGCCATAAAAAGGAACGAAATTGGGTCATTTGTAGAGACGTGGATAGATCTAGAGACTGTCATACAAAGTGAAGTAAGTCAGAAAAAGAAAAACATATATCGTATATTAACGCATACATGTGGAACCTAGAAAAATGGTACAGATGAACCGGTTTGCAAGGCAGAAATAGAGACACAGATGTAGAGAACAAATGTATGGTCACCAAGGGGGGAAAGAGGCAGGGTGGTGGTGGTGGGATGAATTGCGAGCCTGGGATTGACATGTATACACTTATATGTATAAAATAGATAACCAATAAGAACCTGCTGTATAAAAAAATGAATAAAATAAAATTTAAAAATTTAAAAATATTTAAAAACATAAAACAGAAAAAAAAGTTCTGTCCTTCCCATAGACGTATTTATATGAATGAATTATTTCCATGCTTATATCTATAAATACAAAAAGAGGAATAAAACCTACCTTGAACCAAAAAAGAAAAAAAAAAACAGAACCCACTGGTCATACAGAGGAAATCCCTATCAGGGCACTTGCTCCAGTGGTACACAATTCTGAAGTTGGTCAGAGGTGGGGAATCGTCTCCCATGCAGCCAGCAGCTCCCCCGCAAGGAGCGTCCTCATTGCAAAGCTGGGGGACCGTGAGGAGGCGTCTCTGAGTAAACGTGAGCTGAGCCCCAGGCCAGCTGCTGCTGAACTTTTCCCACCCTTCCCAGGTAAAACACCTGAATGTGTGCAAAGACTTTAAAGCCTAGAGGAAGGGGCTTGGAGTCACACCAGCGACAGCACGCAGGCCGACTTGGTGCATGCAGGCCAGCCAAGACGGTCCTGGCCCCGGGCGCTCTTCTGGAATCTTTCCATTTCCCTGCCTGAGGTACCCCTCCTGTCCCGGCCCCCACTGCTTTTTTCCTTCCTCACCTCTGCCTGGGTAGAAATTCCAGCAGCAGGTATGGGTGACACATCCTCTTCTTTAGCAGGTGGCAGCCCGGCAACTCCTGCAGAAAGTCCAGCAGAGCCCCACTCACACGGGGCCACTCATAGAGCCGTAGGCGCTACTCCCTCCCACCAGCACAACCCCGAGACTGCTGACGGGGCAGAGAATATGGCGTCAGGCACAGCTGCAGAGGCTTTTGCTGCCTGGAGGGGTGTTTATATTGACCTCAACCCAGGCACACCTGGGAAAGGCTGGCCGGCCAGGTCAGGCTGCCCAGGTCAGCCAATCCTCGCCCCTCAGGGGCTCAGAGTTGCAGAAAATGGGCCTTGCTGCACCGGCCAGATCCAAGGAACAGGTGTAGGGTCCCGAGAGTCAGGATAGACAAGGGGCGGCAGCCCTGGCTTGTTTTCTAATCATTTTATCTGGTCCATGAGTGGAAGACAACTTCAAGAAGACCCTCTCCTAATGAGAGGAACCCAGGAGTCAGGGAGAGGAGGGTTGGTGGGTGGAGACAGAGGCCTGGTGCCCCGGCTGCAGTGGAAGCCCCTGGAAGACCAGGCGGAGGGAGGCCGCACAGAGAGAAGCCTAGGGTCACAGACCTGTCGGAGCTGATGTTTGTTAGTTCAAGCCCTGCTCTGAGGTGCTCTGTGTCAGCTCTGAGCGACAGGTGTGCTGGGGGTGCTCTGCAATGAGGACTATGTGCACGGTTCCTGTGTGCCCAGTTCTGCCAGGGTACCTGTCCAAGGGAGCTCCATATCCAGGGAGAGGCCTGCCCACGAGAGCCCCATGAGCTGCTGGGTACCTGCCCAGGTGAGCTCCATATCCTGGGAGGGGTCTGCCCACGAGAGCCTCGTGAGCTGCTGGGTACCTGCCCAGGTGAGCTCCATATCCTGGGAGGGGCCTGACCATGAGAGCCCCGTGGGCTGCTGCGTACCTGCACAGGTGAGCTCCATATCCTGGGAGGGGCCTAACCACGAGAGCCCCGTGGGCTGCTGGCTACCTGCACAGGTGAGCTCCATATCCTGGGAGGGGCCTGACCATGAGAGCCCCGTAAAGGTAAAGGACGCCAGGACAGTCAGTGAAGCCACAGAGGATATACATCCAGTAGTTCCTAATTCCTACACCCTGCTGGTCATTCTACCATCCACCAGGATATGGTATTCTGTATTAGACTTCAATGATGCCTTCTTCTGTATTCCATCAGTCCCAGAGTCACAAGAAATTTTGGCTGTGAGTGGCACGACTCAACATACAACAAAAACAATACTGCTTGGCCGTCCTGCCCCAGGGGTTCAAAAATTTCCACACCATCTTTGGGGAAACGTTAGCTAAAACCCTAAAAGATCTACCTCTGGAGAAGTGAACCCTCCTTCAATATGCAGACGACATTCTGGGCTTCCCTGATGGCACAGTGGTTGAGAATCTGCCTACCAATGCAGGGGACACAGGTTCGAGCCCTGGTCTGAGAAGATCCCATATGCCGCGGAGCAACTAGGCCCGTGAGCCACAATTACTGAGCCTGCGCGTCTGGAGCCTGTGCTCCACAGTAAGAGAGGCTGCGATAGTGAGAGGCCCGCGCACCGCGATGAAGAGTGGCCCCCGCTTGCCGCAACTAGAGAAAGCCCTCGCACAGAAACGAAGACCCAACACAGCCATAAATAATAAATAAACAAATTAAAAAAAAAATGCAGACGACATTCTGATTGCCAGCCCTACTAAGGAGGCCTCTGGACTACCTAGCCAATAAAAGATAGAAGGTGTCCAAGAAAAAGGCTCAAATATCACAGACTAAGGTGACCTGCCTGGGCTTCATTCTCACAGAAGATCGGAGAAGCCCATCCCAGGAAAGGGAAGAAGCCATTTGCAGCCTCACCCTTCCTAAAACTAGAAGACAGCTTAGGGGTTCCTGGGGAGACCGGGGTTTGCTGCATCTGGATCCCTAACTACAGTCTAATACCTGGGCCTCTATATGAAACACTGAAAGGAAAAGATGATGATCCTTTTGAATAGTATCCAGAAGCGGCCTTTCAAGAAAGGAAAGAGCAGTCAATTCAGTCCCTTGCCATGGACCTCCCTAATTTAGCTAAACCCTTTGACCTTTATATTCCTGGTCGAAGGCGAATCGCCCTTGGAGTTTTAGTGCAAAAACTGGGACCACTTGAAATGGAACAACGCAAGAATGCCCTCCAGGCATTGGCCAGCCACCCCATCCGACCAGGATACTGGGGGTATCTAAAAACCTGGAAATGAGCAGCCCGCAAGGCCAGCTCCCTCCTAAGGGTAAAGGACGCCACTTGGTGATCCTAACCACCCACCATGCCCTGAAGTTGCAGGGATCGCTCCGTGGGCACAATGACCTCGAGTGAGGAGGCCCTCCAACTCCAACCTCCAGAGAGACAACCTGGGGCAACAGGCCCCCATGACGACTCGTGTGACCATCACTTGACCTGGAGCTTCTCTCAGAAAACCACAAGAGTGTGCCCCAAAAGAACAGACTATTGCTTGCAGGACTTACTGCACCCAGAGCGGAGCTAATAAACTTGGCAGGGGAACCCTAAATAACGCTGCCACCATAGAAAAGCCTACAGACACCACAGTGACGGCGGCCAATGAGACCAGATGGACTCCTGGTTACTTCAAAAGGGCGGTGACTGAGTGGCCGTCATGGTCCTGGATCACCACCGGCCCTGGACTGTCTGGGAGTTGAGCAGGCAGGGCTCTGACACCTGGTGCTGTTTGTACGTTAATTCAGTGGCTTAACTGAAGAAAGCACAGACTACTGGTCAGAGCATCTAGGCTGGCAGAAACCGTCAGCCTAAGGGGGCCGAACCAATGTGGAGCAGGGTAAAACCGGCCCCCCCAGCGTCCCTGCACATCTCTTTCCTGGACCCTTAAAGGTCATTAGAATCTATAAAACTTCCAACGCTGGTGCTCAGGCAGACGAGCAGTGAGGGAGGAGGCCTGGGGACAATCAACCTCACCTGGAGGCTGCTGGGGAGAAGTCCTGCCCCTCCCCCCGGGTATGAGGACACCCAACTCAGCACGAAGCATTTACAGAAGAAGTGTCTGCACCCTCAGCGCCCCAAGAATGTGGAATGGGACAAGAGGCAGAGGAGGGGTTTGTCACTGGCAAAGCCCATTAAAAATTCCTGGGAGATAAAAATAGAATCTGGGCAATAAAATAAAGTCTAACCTTTTTTTCCTTTGTGCTTTTTCTAATTTCACTTGTTCCTAGGTTTCCACAGGCAGAGGTCCCACACCTGGCACTTCAGACCCGATTTCCTAGTGCAAAATGGCTGGGCCGACACCTCAGCTCTCGGGGCCCCGTGCAGACTCCGCCTCATAGAGCCTGAGCTCCAGCCAACCCGGCCCTCGAGAGCTCCGCCCCGTCCCTCCCGCTGACGCTGACGGGATCCCTACACAGCAGCCCGGCCCACAGCCCGCGGGGGAGTGCACGCTCTCACCTCTCCATTCTCTGATCAAAATATAAAGTTTTCCTTTGCTTCTGAACCAAACTCAGTCTCGATCTGTTGGCTCCAATGACACTGGGCAGGGGGACCCTTGTTGGGGCCGACTCTGCAGGATCAGTAACAGAATTTGAGAACATTGTAACTTCAATGAACAGATGTGTGAGCCAAATATTGTAACATCAATGAACAGATGTGTGAGCCAAATATTGTAACTTCAATGAACAGATGTGTGAGCCAAACTGTAATTAACATAGAGCAGTGTATAAGGCTCGTGTAAAATAAGGTATTTCTAACACTTCCATTTGATATTTCCATCACTTTATTATAAGCAAGTTCAGTGGAGGGGTTTGCGTATTTGTCAGGTCAACAGTAGAGAAATGCAGTGATTTCTTTCCAAGGATGCGGATCTACTAATCTTGGCTGAGTTTCAATCTTGTTTTGAATGATTTTCCATTGAAAATGATACCTCTCTTTCAGCTCCTAGATTTCTGAGAAGTATAAAATCTTGTATTTTTTTATTACCAAAGGGGAAAGGTGGGAGGAGGGATAAATTAACAGTTTCGGATTAACATATACACACCACTATGTATAAAATATATCATCAACAAGGAACTGCTGTATAGCACAGGGAACTATACTCAATATTTTGTAATAACCCCTAAGGGGAAATAATCTGAAAAACAATAGATATCTATATCGACATCATCTATCAACTACAGATAAAATGGAACCTAAAGGAGGCCGATGGTGAGCGTTTCTGACCGTGAAGACTACAAACCTCTAAAGTTCGGACTCTGCCTACAGCCCAGTCCCTTAATGAACATACATGTACCAGTAGCTTAAAAATTCCCCAGATTGGGAATCGGGGAGATACTGATTTGAAAAAATCCCTGGTGTTCTCCTAACATACATGGGACCTTTCCTACAGCTAAAACATGCCTGTGACACCCAGAAGATAGTACACGGTTGGATCAGGAAGATTTTGGAAAAGGCACCTCATCTCCTAATCCCCCGGTTGTCGGGTTCACCCTTCCAGCCTCTTTCCTAACATTCTCCAAACTCGAGGATGTCAGCACCTTCAACATCCTGTTGCACAGAGTTTGGAATTTGTCCAGAGGATAAAGGGGAAGGAGGAGAAACAATGAGAGACAATCCCTAGATGTTCGGACAGGCACAGGTCACTCAAATGTCCCATCAAGAAGAAGAATTAACCACAGGCTCAGCCTGCCCCATGGAACCAGTATAGGGCCTAAAGCAATCCTGCGGTTTTGCAGCCAGCTCAAAAAAAAGCGAGTTGAAAAATGGAGCTCAGGGGTACTGCAATTCACAAACATGCAGAGTTATAAATGATCACTCTCGTCCAAAAATATACTGAGGGAAGGCAACGAAGACGATTTGAATGCAAGGCAGAATTGCAAGAAACAAATTTCAGGAGGTAGATTCGAATCGCCTTTAAAGCACATGAAAAGCGGTAAAACGTCGACAATGATGCCCTTGGCCAAAGAGGGCATATACCTTTTTTCCTGAATATATTCAGGAAAAAACGCATACGCCCTTTTCGGCCAACAAAGGAACCTGGAAAGGCAAATCAGCGCTACAAAGAAGTCTCGCTTCCCATCGGTCAAAAGGGCCATGCTGAAAAAACTGTCAAAACCAGAAATGCAGGACAGGCCATGGAGAAATAAGAGCCCTGCTACGCTGCTGGGCGGGCTGTAAATTGCCAACAGCCACTCTGGAGAAGTGTACGGTGTGTCCTGAAACATCTAAAAAACACAGCTTAGAGAGCATAGGGCACTTCCACTCATGAGCGTATACATTGGGAAAACTAAAAATCAGCAAGACACAGGCACCCCAAAGTTTAGGGCTGCTCTGTTGACAAGAACCTCCACTTCATTACACCTTAAATATCCCAGGAAAGAGAAGAATGGATAACGAAGATGTGGTCCTTATGTACAATGGAATATCACTCAGCCATGAAATCAACGTCATAAGGCTAGTAGCAGCATGATGAGTGGATTTAGGTACGACGATTCTAAGTGAAATAAGTCACACAGAAAAAGACACTTATCATAAGATATCACTTATAGAGGGAATGTAAAAACCGCTACCCTTGAACTGAATTACAAAACAGAACAGAGTCAAACGTTTACAAAACACACTACGGCTGCTTAACGGGAAAGGTGAGGTGGGGTGATGCATAAAACAAGGGTTTCAAATTAGCTCAGATACCGTTCCATAAACCCAATATGTAATAGACAAGAACTACTCCTTGCTCAGTGAACTGGACTCAACACCCCCTATTCACCGCACAAGAATATATCTGACTAGGAAGACTCTTAAAGCCTATGTATTGATATCTCTCTGTAAGTGAGTCAAGTGGGTGTTAAGCGACATAAACACAGCAGTGCAAAGCAGCTAAACCCCATTAAAAAAAATCAATTACTTTTAAAAACCCGTGAAACAAAGACAGTGAAAGAGAGAGAAATTCTTACAAAATTCGTTCAGGGGCTGTGATGCCACCTGGATTAACCATATCTAGACCCACAGCTGATTGAGACATAAGGGTGGACACTCTTGGGGCTGAGAGGTTTGGTGAGGTTGGGTGAGCAATCGCGGACCCTTTAAAGTAATACTGCGTGGTACCCATCCCTTGGGTCCCATATCTCCAGGTTCAAGGGCATCTTCCTACATCGAAAACATGCATGAGAAACCCAGAAGATGGTACACCGTGTGATCGGGAAAGGATTCTAAAACGCACCTCATTTCTCATCTCCTTGTGCTCGGGTTCTCCATTCCAGCCGCTTTACTAGCAATCTCACTCCTTGGAGAATCAGCACCTTTAACCTCCTGTTCCGAAAAGGCAGCAAATTGTCCTGAGGATGAACGGGAAGAGGGGGAACCAATGAGAGACTAGCTCTAGGTGTTGGGACAGGCACAGGCCACTTTATTTTCCCATCATGGAGAAGAATTAACCACAGGCTCAGTCTGCCACCCGGAACCAGAATAGGGCCTGAAGCAATCGTGCGCTTTTGCGGACAGTTCCAATAAAAGCTACTTGAAAAATGGAGTTCAGGCGCACTGCAAGTCACAAATCTGCAGAGTTATAAATGATAACTCTCGTCCACAAATATATTGAGGGAAGGAAACGAAGAGGATTTGAAAGCAAGGCAGAGTTGCAGGAAACAGATTTCAGGAGGTAGATTCGCATCGCCTTTAAAGCACAGGAAAAGCGGCAAAACCTCGACAATGATGCTCTTGGCCAAAAAGGGCGTATGCGTTCTCTCCTGAATATATTCAGGAAACAACGCATACGCGCTTTTTGGCCAACCAAGCAACCTGGAAAGGCAAATCAGCACTACAAAGAAGTCACACTTCCCATCGGTCAAAAGGGCCATGCTGAATAAAATGTCAAAACTAGAAATGCAGGGCAGGCCATGGAGAAATGGGATCCTTGCTACGCTGATGGGTGGGATGTAAATTGCCAACAGCCACTCTGGAGAAGTGTACGGTGTGTCCTGAAACATCTAAAAAACACAGCTTAGAGAGCATAACGCACTTCTACTCATGGGCATATAAATTCGGAAAACTAAAAATCAGCAGGACAAAGGCACCCCAAAGTTTAAGGTTGCTCTGTTGACAAGAACATCCACTTCATTACACCTTAAATATCCCAGGAAAGAGAAGAATGGATAAAGAAGTTGTGGTCCTTATGTACAATGGAATATCACTCAGTCATGAAATCAACGTCATAAAGGTAGTAGCAGCATGATGAGTAGATTTAATTACGACGATTCCAAGTGAAATAAGTCACACAGAAAAAGACACTTATCATAACATATCACTTTTAGAGGGAATGTAAAAACCGCTACCCTTGAACTGAATTACAAAACAGAACAGAGTCACACGTTTAGAAAACACACTATGGCTGCTTAACGGGAAAGGTGAGGTGGGGTGATGCATAAAACAAGGTTTTCAAATTAGCACAGATACCGTTCCATAAACCCAATATGTAATAGTCAAGACCTACTCATTGCTCAGTGAACTGGACTCAACACCCCCTATTCACCGCACAAGAATATATCTGACTAGTAAGAATCTTAAAACCTATGTATTGATATCTCTCTGTAAGTGAGTCAAGTGGGTATAAAGCGGCATAAATAGAGCAGTGAAAAGCAGCTAAACCCCATTATAAAAATCAATTACTTTAAAATCACGTGAAACAAAGACAGTGAAAGAGAGAGAAATTCTTACAAAATTAGTTCAGGGGCTATGATGCCACCTGGATTGACCATATTTAGACCCACAGCTGATTGAGACATAAGGGTGGACACTCTTGGGACTGAGAGGTTTGGTGAGGTTCAGTGATCAAACGCAGACCCTTTAAAGTAATACTGCGTGGTACCCATCCCATGGGTCCCAAATCTCCAGGTTCAGGGGCATCTTCCTACATCGAAAACATGCATGAGAAACCGAGAAGATGGTACACCGTGTGATCAGGAAAGGTTTCTAAAACGCACCTCATTTCTCATCTCCTTGTGCTCCGGTTCGCCATTCCAGCCGCTTTACTAGCAATCTCCCTCCTTGGAGAATCAGAACCTTTAACCTCCTGTTCCGTATAGGTTGCAATATTTCCTGAGGATGCACGGGAAGAGGGGGAAGGAATGAGAGACTAGCTCTAGGTGTTGGGACAGGCCCAGGTCACTCTATTTTCCCATCAGCAAGAAGAATTAACCACAAGCTCAGCCTGCTGCCAGGAAACAGAATACGGCCTGAAGCAATCCTGCGCTTTTGCGGCCAGCTCTCAAGAAAGCGAGTTGAATAACGGAGCTCAGGGGCACTGCAATTCACAAACCTGCAGACTTATAAATGATAACTCTCGTCCACAAATATATTGAGGAGAGTCAACGAAGAGGATTTGAAAGCAAAGCAGAACTGCAAGAATCAGATTTCAGGAGGTATTTTCGAATCGCCTTTCGAGCACAGTAAAAGGTGCAAAACCTCGACAATGATGCCCTTGGGCAAAAAGTGCGTATGCGTTTTTTCCTGAATATATTCAGGAAAAAACGAAAACGCCCTTTTTGGCCAACCAAGCAACCTGGAAAGGCAAATCAGCGCTACAAAGAAGTCTCGCGTCCCATCGGTCAAACGGGCCATGCTGAATAAAGTGTCAAAACCAGAAATGTAGGACACGCCTTGGAGAAATGGGAGCCTTGCTACGCTGATGGGCGGGATGTAAATTGCAAAAAGCCACTCTGGAGAAGTGTACGGTGTGTCCTGAAATATCTAACAAACTCTGCTTAGAGAGCATAGGGCACTTCCAATCATGGTCGTATAAATTGTGAAAACTAAAATCAGCAAGACACAGGCACCCCAAAATTTTGGGTTGCTCTATTGACAAGAACCTCAACTTCATGACACCTTAAATATTCCAGGAAAGAGAAGAATGGATAAAGAAGTTGTGGTCCTTATGTACAATGGAATATCACTCAGCCATGAAATCAACATCATAATGCTAGTAGAAGCATGATGAGTGGATTTAATTACGACGATTCTAAATTAAATAAGTCACACAGAAAAAGACACTTATCATAAGATATCACTTATAGAGGGAATGTAAAAACCGCTACACTTGAACTGAATTACAAAACAGAACACAGTCGCACGTTTAGAAAACACACTATGGCTGCTTAACGGGAAAGGTGAGGTGGGGTGATGCATAAAACAAGGGTTTCAAATTAGCTCAGACACCGTTCCATAAACCCAATATGTAATAGACAAGACCTACTCCTTGCTCAGTGAACTGGACTCAACACCCGCTATTCACCTCACAAGGATATATCTGACTAGTAAGATTCTTAAAATCTATGTATTGATATCTCTCTGTAACTGAGTCAAGTGGGTATAAAGCGGCATAAACACAGCAGTGCAAAGCAGCTAAACCCCATTCTAAAAATCAATTACTTTTAACAACCCGTGAAACAAAGACAGTGAAAGAGAGAGAAATTCTTACAAAATTCGTTCAGGGGCTGTGATGTCACCTGGATTGACCATATCTAGACCCACAGCTGATTGAGACATAAGCGGGGACACTCTTGGTGCTGAGAGGTTTGGTGAGGCTACGTGAGGAAACGCAGACCATTTAAAGTAATACTGCGTGGAACTCATCCAATGAGTCCCACATCTCCAGGTTCAAGGGCATCTTCCTACCTGGAAAACATGCATGAGAAACCCAGAAGATGGTACACCGTGTGATCGGGAAAGGTTTCAAAAACGCACCTGATTTCTCATCTCCGTGTGCTCGCTTTCGCCATTCCAGCCGCTTTACTAGCAATCACCCTCCTTGGAGAATCAGCACATTTATCCTCCTGTTCCGTAGAAGTTGCAATTTGTCCTGACGATGAACGGGAAGAGGGGGAACCAATGAGAGACTAGCTCTAGGTGTTGGGACAGGCACAGGTCACTCTATTTTCCCATCAGGAAGAAGAATTAACCACAAGCTCAGCCTGCCGCCTGGAACCAGAATACGGCCTGAAGCAATACTGCGCTTTTGCGGCCAGCTCCCAAGAAAGCGAGTTGAATAATGGAGCTCAGGGGCACTGCAATTCACAAACCTGCAGACTTATAAATGATAACTCTCGTACACAAATATATTGAGGGAAGGCAACGAAGAGGATTTGAAAGCAAGGCAGAATTGCAGGAAGCAGATTTCAGGAGGTAGATTCGAATCGCCTTTAAAGCACAGGAAAAGCGGCAAAACCTCGACAATGATGCCCTTGGCCAAAAAGGGCGTATGCGTTTTTTCCTGAATATATTCAGGAAAAAACGCATACGCCCTTTTTGGCCAAACAAGCAACCTGGAAAGGCCAATCAGCGCTACAAAGAAGTCTCGCTTCCCATCGGTCAAAAGGGCATTGCTGAATAAAGTGTCAAAACCAGAAATGCAGGACAGGCCATGGAGAAATGGGAGCCTTGCTACGCAGATCGGCGGGTTGTAAATTGCCAATAGCCACTCTGGAGAAGTGCACGGTGTGTCCTAAATTTCTAAAAAACTCAGCTTAGAGAGCATAGGGCACTTCCACTCATGGGTGTATAAATTGGGAAAACTAAAAATCAGTAAGACACAGGCACCCCTAAGTTTCGGGCTACTCTGTTGACAAGAACCTCCACTTCGTTACACCTTAAATATCCCAGGAAAGAGAAGAATGGATAAAGAAGATGTGGTCCTTATGTACAATGGAATATCACTCAGCCATGAAATCAATGTCATAAGGCTAGAGGCAGCATGATGAGTGGATTTAGGTATGACGATTCTAAGTGAAATAAGTCACACAGAAAAAGACACTGATCATAAGCTATCACTTATAGAGGGAATGTAAAAACCGCTACACTTGAACTGAATTAGAAAACAGAACAGAGTCACATATTTAGAAAACACACTATGGCTGCTTAACGGGAAAGGGGAGGTGGGTTGATGCATAAAACACGGGTTTCAAATTAGCTCAGATACCGTTCCATAAACCCAATATGTAATAGACAAGACCTACTCCTTGCTCAGTGAACTGGACTCAACACCCCCTATTCACCGCCCAGGAATATATCTGACTAGTAAGAATCTTAAAACCTATGTATTGATATCTATCTGTAAGTGAGTCTAGTGGGTGTAAAGCGGCGTAAACACAGCAGTGAAAAGCAGCTAAACCCCATTATAAAAATGAATTACTTTTAAAAACCCGTGAAACAAAGACAGTGAAAGAGAGAGAAATTCTTACAAAATTCGTTCAGAGGCTGTGATGCCACCTGGATTGACCATATCTAGACCCACAGCTGATTGAGACATAAGGGTGGACACTCTTGGGGCTGAGAGGTTTGGTGAGGTTGGGTGAGCAAACGCAGACCCTTCAAAGTAATACGGCGTGGTACCCATCCCATGGGTCCCACATCTCCAGGTTCAAGGGCATCGTCCTACATTGAAAACATGCATGAGAAACCCAGAAGATGGTACACCGTGTGATCAGGAAAGATTTCTAAAACGAACCTCATTTCTCATCTCCTTGTGCTCCGGTTCGCCATTCCAGCCGCTTTACTAGCAATCACCCTCCTTGGAGAATCAGCACCTTTATCCTCCTGTTCCGTACAGGTTGCAATTTGTCCTGAGGATGAACGGGAAGAGGGGGAACCAATGAGAGACTAGCTCTAGGTGTAGGGACAGGCACAGGTCACTCTATTTTCCCATCAGGAAGAAGAATTAACCACAGGCTCAGCCTGCCGCCAGGAACCAGAATACGGCCTGAAGCAATTCTGCGCTTTTGCGGCCAGCTCCCAAGAAAGCGAGTTGAATAATGGCGCTCAGGGGCACTGCAATTCACAAACCTGCAGACTTAGAAATGATACCTCTCATCCACAAATATACTGATGGAAGGCAACGAAGAGGAATTGAAAGCAAGGCAGAATTGCAGGAAGCAGATTTCAGGAGGTACATTCGAATCGCCTTTAAAGCACAGGAAAAGCGGCAAAACCAAGACAATGATGCCCTTGGTCAAAAAGGGCGTATTCGTTTTTTCCTGAATATATTCAGGCAAAAACGCACAGGCCCTTTTTGGCCAACCAAGCAACCTGGAAAGGCCAATCAGCGCTACAAAGAAGTCTCGCTTTCCATCGGTCAAAAGGGCCATGCTGAATAAAGTGTCAAAACCAGAAATGCAGGAAAGGCCATGGAGAAATGGGAGCCTTGCTACGCTGATGGGCGGGATGTAAATTGCCAGTAGCCACACTGGAGAAGTGTACGGTGTGTCCTGAAACATCTAAAAAACTCAGCTTAGAGAGCATAGGGCACTTCCACTCATGGGCGTATAAATTGGGAAAACTAAAAATCAGCAAGACAAAGGCACCCCTAAGTTTTGGCTACTCTGTTGACAAGAACCTCCACTTCGTTAAACCTGAAATATCCCAGGAAAGAGAAGAATGGATAAAGAAGTTGTGGTCCTTATGTACAATGGAATATCACTCAGCCATGAAATCAACGTCATAAGGCTAGGAGCAGCATGATGAGTGGAATTAGGTACGACGATTCTAAGTGAAATAAGTCACACAGAAAAAGACACTTATCATAAGATATCACTTATACAGGGAATGTAAAAACCGCTACACTTGAACTAAATTACAAAACAGAACAGAGTCGCACGTTTAGAAAACACACTATGGCTGCTTAACGGGAAAGGTGAGGTGGGGTGATGCATAAAACAAGGGTTTCAAATTAGCTCAGATACCGTTCCATAAACCCAATATGTAATAGACAAGACCTACTCCTTGCTCAGTGAACTGCACTCAACACCCCCTATTCACCGCCCAGGAATATATCTGACTACTAAGAATCTTAAAACCTATGTATTGCTATCTCTCTGTAAGTGAGTCAAGTGGGTGTAAAGCGGCATAAACACAGCAGTGCAAAGCAGCTAAACCCCATTCTAAAAATCAATTACTTTTAACAACCCGTGAAACAAAGACAGTGAAAGAGAGAGAAATGCTTACAAAATTCGTTCAGGGGCTGTGATGCCACCTGGATTGACCATATCTAGACCCACAGCTCATTGAGACATAAGGGTGGACACTCTTGGGGCTGAGAGGTGTGGTGAGGTTGGGTGAGCTAACGCAGACCCTTTAAAGTAATACGGCGTGGTACCCATCCCATGGCTCCCAAATCTCCAGGTTCAAGGGCATCTTCCTACATCGAAAACATGCATGAGAAACCCAGAAGATGGTACACCGTGTGATCGGGAAAGGTTTCTAAAACGCACCTCATTTCTCATCTCCTTGTGCTCCGGTTCGCCATTCCAGCCGCTTTACTAGCAATCTCCCTCCTTGGAGAAGCAGCACCTTTAACCTCCTGTTCCGTACAGGTTGCAATTTGTCCTGAGGATGAACGGGAAGAGGGGGAACCAATGAGAGACTAGCTCTAGGTGTTGGGACAGGCACAGGTCACTCTATTTTCCCATCAGAAAGAAGAATCAACCACAGGCTCAGCCTGCCGTCCGGAGCCAGAATAGGGCCTGAAGCAATCCTGCGCTTTTGCGGCCAGCTCCCAAGAAAACGAGTTGAAAAATGGAGCTCAGGGGCACTGCAATTCACAAACCTGCAGAGTTAGAAATGATAACTCTCGTCCACAAATATATGGAGGGAAGGCAACGAAGAGGATTTGAAAGCAAGGCAGAATTGCAGGAAACAGATTTCAGGAGGTAGATTCGAATCGCCTTTAAAGCACAGGAAAAGCGGCAAAACCTCGACAATGATGCCCTTGGCCAAAAAGGGCGTATGCGTTTTTTCCTGAATATATTCAGGAAAAAACGCATACGCCCTTTTTGGCCAACCGAGCAACCTGGAAAGGCAAATCAGCGCTACAAAGAAGTCTCGCTTCCCATCGGTCAAAAGGGCCATGCTGAATAAAGTGTCAAAACCAGAAATGCAGGACAGGCAATGGAGAAATGGGAGCCTTGCTACGCTGATGGGCGGGCTGTAAATTGCCAACAGCCACTCTGGAGAAGTGTACGGTGTGTCCTGAAACATCTAAAAAACTCCGCTTAGAGAGCATAGGGCACTTCCACATATGGGCGTATAAATTGGGAAAACTAAAAATCAGCAAGACACAGGCACCCCAAAGTTTAGGGCTGCTCCGTTGACAAGAACCTCCACTTCGTTACACCTGAAATATCCCAGGAAAGAGAAGAATGGATAAAGAAGTTGTGGTCCTTATGTACAATGGAATATCACTCAGCCATGAAATCAACGTCATAAGGCTAGGAGCAGCATGATGAGTGGAATTAGGTACAACGATTCTAAGTGAAATAAGTCACACAGAAAAAGACACTTATCATAAGATATCACTTATAGAGGGAATGTAAAAACCGCTACCCTTGAACTGAATTACAAAACAGAACAGAGTCACACGTTTAGAAAACACACTATGGCTGCTTAACGGGAAAGGTGAGGTGGGGTGATGCATAAAACAAGGGTTTCAAATTAGCTCAGATACCGTTCCATAAACCCAATATGTAATAGACAAGACCTACTCCTTGCTCAGTGAACTGGACTCAACACCCCCTCTTCATCGCCCAAGAATATATCTGACTAGTAAAAATCTTAAAACGTATGTATTGATATCTATCTGTAAGTGAGTCAAGTGGGTGTAAAGCGGCATAAATACAGCAGTGAAAAGCAGCTAAACCCCATTCTAAAAATCAATTACTTTTAAAAACCCGTGAAACAAAGACAGTGAAAGAGAGAGAAATGCTTACAAAATTCGTTCAGAGGCTGTGCTGCCACCTGGATTGACCATATCTAGACCCACAGCTGATTGAGACATAAGGGTGGACACTCTTGGGGCTGAGAGGTGTGGTGAGGTTGGGTGAGCTAACGCAGACCCTTTAAAGTAATACGGCGTGGTACCCATCCCATGGCTCCCAAATCTCCAGTTTCAAGGGCATCTTCCTACATCGAAAACATGCATGAGAAACCCAGAAGATGGTACACCGTGTGATCGGGAAAGGTTTCTAAAAGGCACCTCATTTCTCATCTCCTTGTGCTCCGGTTCGCCATTCCAGCCGCTTTACTAGCAATCTCCCTCCTTGGAGAATCAGCACCTTTAACCTCCTGTTCCATACAGGTTGCAATTTGTCCTGAGGATGAACGGGAAGAGGGGGAGCCAATGAGAGACTAGCTCTAGGCGTTGGAACAGGCACAGGTCACTCTATTTTCCCATCAGGAAGAAGAATTAACCACAGGCTCAGCCTGACTCCCGGAGCCAGAATAGAGCCTGAAGCAATCCAGCGTTTTGCGGCCAGCTCCCAAGATAGCGAGTTGAAAAATGGAGCTCAAGTGCACTGCAATTCACAAACCTGCAGAGTTAGAAATGATAACTCTCGTCCACAAATATATTGAGGGAAGGCAACGAAGAGGATTTGAAAGCAAGGCAGAATTGCAGGAAACAGATTTCAGGAGGTAGATTCGAATCGTCTTTAAAGCACAGGAAAAGCTGCAAAACCTCGACAATCATGACCTTGGCCAAAAAGGGCGTATGCGTTTTTTCCTGAATATATTCAGGAAAAAACGCATACGCCCTTTTTGGCCAACCAAGCAACCGGGAAATGCCAATCAGCGCTACAAAGAAGCCTCGCTTCCCATCGGTCAAAACGGCCATGCTGAATAAAGTGTCAAAACCACAAATGCAGGACAGGCCATGGAGAAATGGGAGCCTTGCTACACTGATGGGCGGGATGTAAATTGCCAACAGCCACTCTGGAGAAGTGTACGGTGTGTCCTGAAACATCTAAAAAACTCAGCTTAGAGAGCATAGGGCACTTCCACTCATGGGCGTATAAATTGGGAAAACTAAAAATCAGCAAGACACAGGCACCCCAAAGTTTAGGGCTGCTCCGTTGACAAGAATCTCCACTTTGCTACACCTGAAATATCCGAGGAAAGAGAAGAATGGATAAAGAAGTTGTGGTCCTTATGTACAATGGAATATCACTCAGCCATGAAATCAACGTCATAAGGCTAGTAGCAGCATGATGAGTGGATTTAGGTACGACGATTCTAAGTGAAATAAGTCACACAGAAAAAGACACTTGTCATAAGATATCACTTATAGAGGGAATGTAAAAACCGCTACCCTTGAACTGAATTACAAAACGGAACAGAGTCTCACGTTTAGAAAACACACTATGGCTGCTTAACGGGAAAGGTGAGGTGGGGTGATGCATAAAACAAGGGTTTCAAATTAGCTCAGATACCGTTCCATAAACCCAATATGTAATAGACAAGACCTACTCCTTGCTCAGTGAATTGGACTCAACAACCCCTATTCACCGCCCAGGAATATATCTGACTAGTAAGAATCTTAAAACCTATGTTTTGCTATCTCTCTGTAAGTGAGTCAAGTGGGTGTAAAGCGGCATAAACACAGCAGTGAAAGGCAGCTAAACCCCATTCTAAAAATCAATTACTTTTAAAAACCCGTGAAACAAAGACAGTGAAAGAGAGAGAAATTCTTACAAAATTCGTTCAGGGGCTGCGATGCCACCTGGATTGACCATATCTAGACCCACAGCTGATTGAGACATAAGGGTGGACACTCTTGGGGCTGAGAGGTGTGGTGAGGTTGGGTGAGCTAACGCAGACCCTGTAAAGTTATACGGCGTGGTACCCATCCCATGGGTCCCAAATCTCCAGGTTCAAGGGCATCTTCCTACATCGAAAACATGCATGAGAAACCCAGAAGATGGTACACCGTGTGATCGGGAAAGGTTTCTAAAACGCACCTCATTTCTCATCTCCTTGTGCTCCGGTTCGCCATTCCAGCCGCTTTACTAGCAATCTCCCTCCTTGGAGAATCAGCACCTTTAACCTCCTGTTCCGTACAGGTTGCAATTTGTCCTGAGGATGAACGGGAAGAGGGGGAACCAATGAGAGACTAGCTCTAGGTGTTGGGACAGGCACAGGTCACTCTATTTTCCCATCAGGAAGAAGAATCAACCACAGGCTCAGCCTGCCGCCAGGAGCCAGAATAGGGCCTGAGGCAATCCTGCGCTTTTGCGGCCAGCTCCCAAGAAAGTGAGTTGAAAAATGAAGCTCAGGGGCACTGCAATTCACAAACCTGCAGAGTTAGAAATGATAACTCTCGTCCACAAATATATGGAGGGAAGGCAACGAAGAGGATTTGAAAGCAAGGCAGAATTGCAGGAAACAGATTTCAGGAGGTAGATTCGAATCGCCTTTAAAGCACAGGAAAAGCGGCAAAACCTCGACAATGATGCCCTTGGCCAAAAAGGGCGTATGCGTTTTTTCCTGAATATATTCAGGAAAAAACGCATACGCCCTTTTTGGCCAACCGAGCAACCTGGAAAGGCAAATCAGCGCTACAAAGAAGTCTCGCTTCCCATCGGTCAAAAGGGCCATGCTGAATAAAGTGTCAAAACCAGAAATGCAGGACAGGCCATGGAGAAATGGGAGCCTTGCTACGCTGATGGGCGGGCTGTAAATTGCCAACAGCCACTCTGGAGAAGTGTACGGTGTGTCCTGAAACATCTAAAAAACTCAGCTTAGAGAGCATAGGGCACTTCCACTCATGGGCGTATAAATTGGGAAAACTAAAAATCAGCAAGACACAGGCACCCCAAAGTTTAGGGCTGCTCCGTTGACAAGAACCTCCACTTCGTTACACCTGAAATATCCCAGGAAAGAGAAGAATGGATAAAGAAGTTGTGGTCCTTATGTACAATGGAATATCACTCAGCCATGAAATCAACGTCATAAGGCTAGTAGCAGCATGATGAGTGGATTTAGGTACGACGATTCTAAGTGAAATAAGTCACACAGAAAAAGACACTTATCATAAGATATCACTTATAGAGGGAATGTAAAAACCGCTACCCTTGAACTGAATTACAAAACGGAACAGAGTCGCACCTTTAGAAAACACACTATGGCTGTTAACGGGAAAGGTGAGGTGAGGTGATGCATAAAACAAGGGTTTCAAATTAGCTCAGATACCGTTCCATAAACCCAATATGTAATAGACAATACCTACTCCTTGCTCAGTGAACTGGACTCAACACCCCCTATTCACCGCCCAGGAATATATCTGACTAGTAAGAATCTTAAAACCTATGTATTTCTATCTCTCTGTAAGTGAGTCAAGTGGGTGTAAAGCAGCATAAACACAGCAGTGCAAAACAGCTAAACCCCATTATAAAAATCAATTACTTTTAAAAACCCGTGAAACAAAGACAGTGAACGAGAGAGAAATTCTTACAAAATTCGTTCAGGGGCTGCGATGCCACCTGGATTGACCATATCTAGACCCACAGCTGATTGAGACATAAGGGTGGACACTCTTGGGGCTGAGAGGTTTGGTGAGGTTGGGTGAGCTAACGCAGACCCTTTAAAGTAATACGGCGTGGTACCCATCCCATGGCTCCCAAATCTCCAGTTTCAAGGGCATCTTCCTACATCGAAAACATGCATGAGAAACCCAGAAGATGGTACACCGTGTGATCGGGAAAGGTTTCTAAAACGCACCTCATTTCTCATCTCCTTGTGCTCCGGTTCGCCATTCCAGCCGCTTTACTAGCAATCTCCCTCCTTGGAGAATCAGCACCTTTAACCTCCTGTTCCATACAGGTTGCAATTTGTCCTGAGGATGAACGGGAAGAGGGGGAGCCAATGAGAGACTAGCTCTAGGCGTTGGAACAGGCACAGGTCACTCTATTTTCCCATCAGGAAGAAGAATTAACCACAGGCTCAGCCTGACTCCCGGAGCCAGAATAGAGCCTGAAGCAATCCAGCGTTTTGCGGCCAGCTCCCAAGATAGCGAGTTGAAAAATGGAGCTCAAGTGCACTGCAATTCACAAACCTGCAGAGTTAGAAATGATAACTCTCGTCCACAAATATATTGAGGGAAGGCAACGAAGAGGATTTGAAAGCAAGGCAGAATTGCAGGAAACAGATTTCAGGAGGTAGATTCGAATCGTCTTTAAAGCACAGGAAAAGGTGCAAAACCTCGACAATCATGACCTTGGCCAAAAAGGGCGTATGCGTTTTTTCCTGAATATATTCAGGAAAAAACGCATACGCCCTTTTTGGCCAACCAAGCAACCGGGAAATGCCAATCAGCGCTACAAAGAAGCCTCGCTTCCCATCGGTCAAAACGGCCATGCTGAATAAAGTGTCAAAACCACAAATGCAGGACAGGCCATGGAGAAATGGGAGCCTTGCTACACTGATGGGCGGGATGTAAATTGCCAACAGCCACTCTGGAGAAGTGTACGGTGTGTCCTGAAACATCTAAAAAACTCAACTTAGAGAGCATAGGGCACTTCCACTCATGGGCGTATAAATTGGGAAAACTAAAAATCAGCAAGACACAGGCACCCCAAAGTTTAGGGCTGCTCCGTTGACAAGAATCTCCACTTTGCTACACCTGAAATATCCCAGGAAAGAGAAGAATGGATAAAGAAGTTGTGGTCCTTATGTACAATGGAATATCACTCAGCCATGAAATCAACGTCATAAGGCTAGTAGCAGCATGATGAGTGGATTTAGGTACGACGATTCTAAGTGAAATAAGTCACACAGAAAAAGACACTTGTCATAAGATATCACTTATAGAGGGAATGTAAAAACCGCTACCCTTGAACTGAATTACAAAACGGAACAGAGTCTCACGTTTAGAAAACACACTATGGCTGCTTAACGGGAAAGGTGAGGTGGGGTGATGCATAAAACAAGGGTTTCAAATTAGCTCAGATACCGTTCCATAAACCCAATATGTAATAGACAAGACCTACTCCTTGCTCAGTGAACTGGACTCAACAACCCCTATTCACCGCCCAGGAATATATCTGACTAGTAAGAATCTTAAAACCTATGTTTTGCTATCTCTCTGTAAGTGAGTCAAGTGGGTGTAAAGCGGCATAAACACAGCAGTGAAAGGCAGCTAAACCCCATTCTAAAAATCAATTACTTTTAAAAACCCGTGAAACAAAGACAGTGAAAGAGAGAGAAATTCTTACAAAATTCGTTCAGGGGCTGCGATGCCACCTGGATTGACCATATCTAGACCCACAGCTGATTGAGACATAAGGGTGGACACTCTTGGGGCTGAGAGGTGTGGTGAGGTTGGGTGAGCTAACGCAGACCCTGTAAAGTTATACGGCGTGGTACCCATCCCATGGGTCCCAAATCTCCAGGTTCAAGGGCATCTTCCTACATCGAAAACATGCATGAGAAACCCAGAAGATGGTACACCGTGTGATCGGGAAAGGTTTCTAAAACGCACCTCATTTCTCATCTCCTTGTGCTCCGGTTCGCCATTCCAGCCGCTTTACTAGCAATCTCCCTCCTTGGAGAATCAGCACCTTTAACCTCCTGTTCCGTACACGTTGCAATTTGTCCTGAGGATGAACGGGAAGAGGGGGAACCAATGAGAGACTAGCTCTAGGTGTTGGGACAGGCACAGGTCACTCTATTTTCCCATCAGGAAGAAGAATCAACCACAGGCTCAGCCTGCCGCCCGGAGCCAGAATAGGGCCTGAGGCAATCCTGCGCTTTTGCGGCCAGCTCCCAAGAAAGTGAGTTGAAAAATGAAGCTCAGTGGCACTGCAATTCACAAACCTGCAGAGTTAGAAATGATAACTCTCGTCCACAAATATATGGAGGGAAGGCAACGAAGAGGATTTGAAAGCAAGGCAGAATTGCAGGAAACAGATTTCAGGAGGTAGATTCGAATCGCCTTTAAAGCACAGGAAAAGCGGCAAAACCTCGACAATGATGCCCTTGGCCAAAAAGGGCGTATGCGTTTTTTCCTGAATATATTCAGGAAAAAACGCATACGCCCTTTTTGGCCAACCGAGCAACCTGGAAAGGCAAATCAGCGCTACAAAGAAGTCTCGCTTCCCATCGGTCAAAAGGGCCATGCTGAATAAAGTGTCAAAACCAGAAATGCAGGACAGGCCATGGAGAAATGGGAGCCTTGCTACGCTGATGGGCGGGCTGTAAATTGCCAACAGCCACTCTGGAGAAGTGTACGGTGTGTCCTGAAACATCTAAAAAACTCAGCTTAGAGAGCATAGGGCACTTCCACTCATGGGCGTATAAATTGGGAAAACTAAAAATCAGCAAGACACAGGCACCCCAAAGTTTAGGGCTGCTCCGTTGACAAGAACCTCCACTTCGTTACACCTGAAATATCCCAGGAAAGAGAAGAATGGATAAAGAAGTTGTGGTCCTTATGTACAATGGAATATCACTCAGCCATGAAATCAACGTCATAAGGCTAGTAGCAGCATGATGAGTGGATTTAGGTACGACGATTCTAAGTGAAATAAGTCACACAGAAAAAGACACTTATCATAAGATATCACTTATAGAGGGAATGTAAAAACCGCTACCCTTGAACTGAATTACAAAACGGAACAGAGTCGCACCTTTAGAAAACACACTATGGCTGTTAACGGGAAAGGTGAGGTGAGGTGATGCATAAAACAAGGGTTTCAAATTAGCTCAGATACCGTTCCATAAACCCAATATGTAATAGACAATACCTACTCCTTGCTCAGTGAACTGGACTCAACACCCCCTATTCACCGCCCAGGAATATATCTGACTAGTAAGAATCTTAAAACCTATGTATTTCTATCTCTCTGTAAGTGAGTCAAGTGGGTGTAAAGCAGCATAAACACAGCAGTGCAAAACAGCTAAACCCCATTATAAAAATCAATTACTTTTAAAAACCCGTGAAACAAAGACAGTGAACGAGAGAGAAATTCTTACAAAATTCGTTCAGGGGCTGCGATGCCACCTGGATTGACCATATCTAGACCCACAGCTGATTGAGACATAAGGGTGGACACTCTTGGGGCTGAGAGGTTTGGTGAGGTTGGGTGAGCTAACGCAGACCCTTTAAAGTAATACGGCGTGGTACCCATCCCATGGCTCCCAAATCTCCAGTTTCAAGGGCATCTTCCTACATCGAAAACATGCATGAGAAACCCAGAAGATGGTACACCGTGTGATCGGGAAAGGTTTCTAAAACGCACCTCATTTCTCATCTCCTTGTGCTCCGGTTCGCCATTCCAGCCGCTTTACTAGCAATCTCCCTCCTTGGAGAATCAGCACCTTTAACCACCTGTTCCGTACAGGTTGCAATTTGTCCTGAGGATGAACGGGAAGAGGGGGAGCCAATGAGAGACTAGCTCTAGGCGTTGGAACAGGCACAGGTCACTCTATTTTCCCATCAGGAAGAAGAATTAACCACAGGCTCAGCCTGACTCCCGGAGCCAGAATAGAGCCTGAAGCAATCCAGCGTTTTGCGGCCAGCTCCCAAGATAGCGAGTTGAAAAATGGAGCTCAAGTGCACTGCAATTCACAAACCTGCAGAGTTAGAAATGATAACTCTCGTCCACAAATATATTGAGGGAAGGCAACGAAGAGGATTTGAAAGCAAGGCAGAATTGCAGGAAACAGATTTCAGGAGGTAGATTCGAATCGTCTTTAAAGCACAGGAAAAGCTGCAAAACCTCGACAATCATGACCTTGGCCAAAAAGGGCGTATGCGTTTTTTCCTGAATATATTCAGGAAAAAACGCATACGCCCTTTTTGGCCAACCAAGCAACCTGGAAATGCCAATCAGCGCTACAAAGAAGCCTCGCTTCCCATCGGTCAAAAAGGCCATGCTGAATAAAGTGTCAAAACCACAAATGCAGGACAGGCCATGGAGAAATGGGAGCCTTGCTATGCTGATGGGCGGGATGTAAATTGACAACAGCCACTCTGGAGAAGTGTACGGTGTGTCCTGAAACATCTAAAAAACTCAGCTTAGAGAGCATAGGGCACTTCCACTCATGGGCGTATAAATTGGGAAAACTAAAAATCAGCAAGACACAGGCACCCCAAAGTTTAGGGCTGCTCCGTTGACAAGAATCTCCACTTTGCTACACCTGAAATATCCCAGGAAAGAGAAGAATGGATAAAGAAGTTGTGGTCCTTATGTACAATGGAATATCACTCAGCCATGAAATCAACGTCATAAGGCTAGTAGCAGCATGATGAGTGGATTTAGGTACGACGATTCTAAGTGAAATAAGTCACACAGAAAAAGACACTTGTCATAAGATATCACTTATAGAGGGAATGTAAAAACCGCTACCCTTGAACTGAATTACAAAACGGAACAGAGTCGCACGTTTAGAAAACACACTATGGCTGCTTAACGGGAAAGGTGAGGTGGGGTGATGCATAAAACAAGGGTTTCAAATTAGCTCAGATACCGTTCCATAAACCCAATATGTAATAGACAAGACCTACTCCTTGCTCAGTGAACTGGACTCAACAACCCCTATTCACCGCCCAGGAATATATCTGACTAGTAAGAATCTTAAAACCTATGTTTTGCTATCTCTCTGTAAGTGAGTCAAGTGGGTGTAAAGCGGCATAAACACAGCAGTGAAAGGCAGCTAAACCCCATTCTAAAAATCAATTACTTTTAAAAACCCGTGAAACAAAGACAGTGAAAGAGAGAGAAATTCTTACAAAATTCGTTCAGGGGCTGCGATGCCACCTGGATTGACCATATCTAGACCCACAGCTGATTGAGACATAAGAGTGGACACTCTTGGGGCTGAGAGGTGTGGTGAGGTTGGGTGAGCTAACGCAGACCCTGTAAAGTTATACGGCGTGGTACCCATCCCATGGGTCCCAAATCTCCAGGTTCAAGGGCATCTTCCTACATCGAAAACATGCATGAGAAACCCAGAAGATGGTACACCGTGTGATCGGGAAAGGTTTCTAAAACGCACCTCATTTCTCATCTCCTTGTGCTCCGGTTCGCCATTCCAGCCGCTTTACTAGCAATCTCCCTCCTTGGAGAATCAGCACCTTTAACCCTCTGTTCCGTACAGGTTGCAATTTGTCCTGAGGATGAACGGGAAGAGGGGGAACCAATGAGAGACTAGCTCTAGGTGTTGGGACAGGCACAGGTCACTCTATTTTCCCATCAGGAAGAAGAATCAACCACAGGCTCAGCCTGCCGCCCGGAGCCAGAATAGGGCCTGAGGCAATCCTGCGCTTTTTCGGCCAGCTCCCAAGAAAGTGAGTTGAAAAATGAAGCTCAGTGGCACTGCAATTCACAAACCTGCAGAGTTAGAAATGATAACTCTCGTCCACAAATATATGGAGGGAAGGCAACGAAGAGGATTTGAAAGCAAGGCAGAATTGCAGGAAACAGATTTCAGGAGGTAGATTCGAATCGCCTTTAAAGCACAGGAAAAGCGGCAAAACCTCGACAATGATGCCCTTGGCCAAAAAGGGCGTATGCGTTTTTTCCTGAATATATTCAGGAAAAAACGCATACGCCCTTTTTGGCCAACCGAGCAACCTGGAAAGGCAAATCAGCGCTACAAAGAAGTCTCGCTTCCCATCGGTCAAAAGGGCCATGCTGAATAAAGTGTCAAAACCAGAAATGCAGGACAGGCCATGGAGAAATGGGAGCCTTGCTACGCTGATGGGCGGGCTGTAAATTGCCAACAGCCTCTCTGGAGAAGTGTACGGTGTGTCCTGAAACATCTAAAAATCTCAGCTTAGAGAGCATAGGGCACTTCCACTCATGGGCGTATAAATTGGGAAAACTAAAAATCAGCAAGACACAGGCACCCCAAAGTTTAGGGCTGCTCCGTTGACAAGAACCTCCACTTCGTTACACCTGAAATATCCCAGGAAAGAGAAGAATGGATAAAGAAGTTGTGGTCCTTATGTACAATGGAATATCACTCAGCCATGAAATCAACGTCATAAGGCTAGGAGCAGCATGATGAGTGGATTTAGGTACGACGATTCTAAGTGAAATAAGTCACACAGAAAAAGACACTTATCATAAGATATCACTTATAGAGGGAATGTAGAAACCGCTACCCTTTAACTGAATTACAAAACAGAACAGAGTCCCACGTTTAGAAAACACACTATGGCTGCTTAACGGGAAAGGTGAGTTGGGGTGATGCATAAAACAAGGGTTTCAAATTAGCTCAGATACCGTTCCATAAACCCAATATGTAATAGACAAGACCTACTCCTTGCTCAGTGAACTGGACTCAACACCCCCTATTCACCGCCCAAGAATATAACTGACTAGTAAGAATCTTAAAACCTATGTATTGCTATCTCTCTGTAAGTGAGTCAAGTGGGTGTAAAGCGGCATAAATACAGCAGTGAAAAGCAGCTAAACCCCATTCTAAAAATCAATTACTTTTAAAAACCCGTGAAACAAAGACAGTGAAAGAGATAGAAATGCTTACAAAATTCGTTCAGAGGCTGTGCTGCCACCTGGATTGACCATATCTAGACCCACAGCTGATTGAGACATAAGGCTGGACACTCTTGGGGCTGAGAGGTTTGGTGAGGTTGGGTGAGCTAACGCAGACCCTTTAAAGTAATACGGCGTGGTACCCATCCCATGGGTCCCAAATCTCCAGTTTCAAGGGCATCTTCCTACATCAAAAACATGCATGAGAAACCCAGAAGATGGTACACCGTGTGATCGGGAAAGGTTTCTAAAACGCACCTCATTTCTCATCTCCTTGTGCTCCGGTTCGCCATTCCAGCCGCTTTACTAGCAATCTCCCTCCTTGGAGAAGCAGCACCTTTAACCTCCTGTTCCGTACAGGTTGCAATTTGTCCTGAGGATGAACGGGAAGAGGGGGAGCCAATGAGAGACTAGCCCTAGGTGTTGGGACAGGCACAGGTCACTCTATTTTCCCATCAGGAAGAAGAATTAACCACAGGCTCAGCCTGCCGCCCAGAGCCAGAATAGGGTCTGAAGCAATCCTGCGCTTTTGCGGCCAGCTCCCAAGAAAGCGAGTTGAAAAATGGAGCTCAGGGGCACTGCAATTCACAAACCTGCAGAGTAAGAAATGATAACTCTCGTCCACAAATAGATTGAGGGAAGGCAACGAAGAGGATTTGAAAGCAAGGCAGAATTGCAGGAAACAGATTTCAGGAGGCAGATTCGAATCGCCTTTAAAGCACAGGAGAAGCGGCAAAACCTCGACAATGATGCCCTTGGCCAAAAAGGGCGTATGCGTTTTTTCCTGAATATATTCAGGAAAAAACGCATACGCCCTTTTTGGCCAACCAAGCAACCTGGAAAGGCAAATCAGCGCTATAAAGAAGCCTCGCTTCCCATCGGTCAAAAGGGCCATGCTGAATAAAGTGTCAAAACCAGAAATGCAGGACAGGCCATGGAGAAATGGGAGACTTGCTACGCTGATGGGCGGGCTGTAAATTGCCAACAGCCACTCTGGAGAAGTGTACGGTGTGTCCTGAAACATCTAAAAAACTCCGCTTAGAGAGCATAGGGCACTTCCACTCATGGGCGTATAAATTGGGAAAACTAAAAATCAGCAAGACACAGGCACCCCAAAGTTTAGAGCTGCTCCGTTGACAAGAACCTCCACTTCGTTACACCTGAAATATCCCAGGAAAGAGAAGAATGGATAAAGAAGTTGTGGTCCTTATGTACAATGGAATATCACTCAGCCATGAAATCAACGTCATAAGGCTAGGAGCAGCATGATGAGTGGAATTAGGTACGACGATTCTAAGTGAAATAAGTCACACAGAAAAAGACACTTATCATAAGATATCACTTATAGAGGGAATGTAAAAACCGCTACACTTGAACTGAATTACAAAACAGAACAGAGTCGCACGTTTAGAAAACACACTGTGGCTGTTAACGGGAAAGGTGAGTTGGGGTGATGCATAAAACAAGGGTTTCAAATTAGCTCAGATACCGTTCCATAAACCCAATATGTAATAGACAAGACCTACTCCTTGCTCAGTGAACTGGACTCAACACCCCCTATTCACCGCCCAGGAATATATCTGACTAGTAAGAATCTTAAAACCTATGTATTGCTATCTCTCTGTAAGTGAGTCAAGTGGGTGTAAAGCGGCATAAACACAGCAGTGCAAAGCAGCTAAACCCCATTATAAAAATCAATTACTTTTAAAAACCCGTGAAACAAAGACAGTGAAAGAGAGAGAAATTCTTACAAAATTCGTTCAGGGGCTGCGATGCTACCTGGATTGACCATATCTAGACTCACAGCTGATTGAGACATAAGGGTGGACACTCTTGGGGCTGAGAGGTGTGGTGAGGTTGGGTGAGCTAACGCAGACCCTGTAAAGTTATACGGCGTGGTACCCATCCCATGGGTTCCAAATCTCCAGGTTCAAGGGCATCTTCCTACATCGAAAACATGCATGAGAAACCCAGAAGATGGTACACCGTGTGATCAGGAAAGGTTTCTAAAACGCACCTCATTTCTCATCTCCTTGTGCTCTGGTTCGCCATTCCAGGCGCTTTACTAGCAATCTCCCTCCTTGGAGAATCAGCACCTTTAACCTCCTGTTCCGTACAGGTTGCAATTTGTCCTGAGGATGAACGGGAAGAGGGGGAACCAATGAGAGACTAGCTCTAGGTGTTGGGACAGGCACAGGTCACTCTATTTTCCCATCAGGAAGAAGAATCAACCACAGGCTCAGCCTGCCGCCCGGAGCCAGAATAGGGCCTGAAGCAATCCTGCGCTTTTGCGGCCAGCTCCCAAGAAAGCGAGTTGAAAAATGAAGCTCAGGGGCACTGCAATTCACAAACCTGCAGAGTTAGAAATGATAACTCTCGTCCACAAATATATGGAGGGAAGGCAACGAAGAGGATTTGAAAGCAAGGCAGAATTGCAGGAAACAGATTTCAGGAGGTAGATTCGAATCGCCTTTAAAGCACAGGAAAAGCGGCAAAACCTCGACAATGATGCCCTTGGCCAAAAAGGGCGTATGCGTTTTTTCCTGAATATATTCAGGAAAAAACGCATACGCCCTTTTTGGCCAACCGAGCAACCTGGAAAGGCAAATCAGCGCTACAAAGAAGTCTCGCTTCCCATCGGTCAAAAGGGCCATGCTGAATAAAGTGTCAAAACCAGAAATGCAGGACAGGCCATGGAGAAATGGGAGCCTTGCTACGCTGATGGGCGGGCTGTAAATTGCCAACAGCCTCTCTGGAGAAGTGTACGGTGTGTCCTGAAACATCTAAAAATCTCAGCTTAGAGAGCATAGGGCACTTCCACTCATGGGCGTATAAATTGGGAAAACTAAAAATCAGCAAGACACAGGCACCCCAAAGTTTAGGGCTGCTCCGTTGACAAGAACCTCCACTTCGTTACACCTGAAATATCCCAGGAAAGAGAAGAATGGATAAAGAAGTTGTGGTCCTTATGTACAATGGAATATCACTCAGCCATGAAATCAACGTCATAAGGCTAGGAGCAGCATGATGAGTGGATTTAGGTACGACGATTCTAAGTGAAATAAGTCACACAGAAAAAGACACTTATCATAAGATATCACTTATAGAGGGAATGTAAAAACCGCTACCCTTGAACTGAATTACAAAACGGAACAGAGTCGCACCTTTAGAAAACACACTATGGCTGTTAACGGGAAAGGTGAGGTGAGGTGATGCATAAAACAAGGGTTTCAAATTAGCTCAGATACCGTTCCATAAACCCAATATGTAATAGACAAGACCTACTCCTTGCTCAGTGAACTGGACTCAACACCCCTTATTCACCGCCCAGGAATATATCTGACTAGTAAGAATCTTAAAACCTATGTATTTCTATCTCTCTGTAAGTGAGTCAAGTGGGTGTAAAGCAGCATAAACACAGCAGTGCAAAACAGCTAAACCCCATTATAAAAATCAATTACTTTTAAAAACCCGTGAAACAAAGACAGTGTACGAGAGAGAAATTCTTACAAAATTCGTTCAGGGGCTGCGATGCCACCTGGATTGACCATATCTAGACCCACAGCTGATTGAGACATAAGGGTGGACACTCTTGGGGCTGAGAGGTGTGGTGAGGTTGGGTGAGCTAACGCAGACCCTGTAAAGTTATACGGCGTGGTACCCATCCCATGGGTCCCAAATCTCCAGGTTCAAGGGCATCTTCCTACATCGAAAACATGCATGAGAAACCCAGAAGATGGTACACCGTGTGATCGGGAAAGGTTTCTAAAACGCACCTCATTTCTCATCTCCTTGTGCTCCGGTTCGCCATTCCAGCCGCTTTACTAGCAATCTCCCTCCTTGGAGAATCAGCACCTTTAACCTCCTGTTCCGTACACGTTGCAATTTGTCCTGAGGATGAACGGGAAGAGGGGGAACCAATGAGAGACTAGCTCTAGGTGTTGGGACAGGCACAGGTCACTCTATTTTCCCATCAGGAAGAAGAATCAACCACAGGCTCAGCCTGCCGCCCGGAGCCAGAATAGGGCCTGAAGCAATCCTGCGCTTTTGCGGCCAGCTCCCAAGAAAGCGAGTTGAATAATGGCGCTCAGGGGCACTGCAATTCACAAACCTGCAGACTTAGAAATGATACCTCTCGTCCACAAATATACTGATGGAAGGCAACGAAGAGGATTTGAAAGCAAGGCAGAATTGCAGGAAGCAGATTTCAGGAGGTACATTCGAATCGCCTTTAAAGCACAGGAAAAGCGGCAAAACCTCGACAATGATGCCCTTGGCCAAAAAGGGCGTATGCGTGTTTTCCTGAATATATTCAGGACAAAACGCATACGCCCTTTTTGGCCAACCAAGCAACCTGGAAAGGCAAATCAGCGCTACAAAATGTCTCGCTTCCCATCGGTCAAAAGGGCCAAGCTGAATAAAGTGTCAAAACCAGAAATGCAGGACAGGCCATGGAGAAATGGGAGCCTTGCTACGCTGATGGGCGGGTTGTAAATTGCCAACAGCCACTCTGGAGAAGTGTACGGTGTGTCCTGAAACATCTAAAAAACTCAGCTTAGAGAGCATAGGGCACTTCCACTCATGGGCGTATAAATTGGGAAAACTAAAAATCAGCAAGACACAGGCACCCCAAAGTTTAGGGCTGCTCCGTTGACAAGAACCTCCACTTCGCTACACCTGAAATATCCCAGGAAAGAGAAGAATGGATAAAGAAGTTGTGGTCCTTATGTACAATGGAATATCACTCAGCCATGAAATCAACGTCATAAGGCTAGGAGCAGCATGATGAGTGGATTTAGGTACGACGATTCTAAGTGAAATAAGTCACACAGAAAAAGACACTTATCATAAGATATCACTTATAGAGGGAATGTAGAAACCGCTACCCTTTAACTGAATTACAAAACAGAACAGAGTCCCACGTTTAGAAAACACACTATGGCTGCTTAACGGGAAAGGTGAGTTGGGGTGATGCATAAAACTGGGGTTTCAAATTAGCTCAGATACCGTTCCATAAACCCAATATGTAATAGACAAGACCTACTCCTTGCTCAGTGAACTGGACTCAACACCCCCTATTCACCGCCCAAGAATATAACTGACTAGTAAGAATCTTAAAACCTATGTATTGCTATCTCTCTGTAAGTGAGTCAAGTGGGTGTAAAGCGGCATAAATACAGCAGTGAAAAGCAGCTAAACCCCATTCTAAAAATCAATTACTTTTAAAAACCCGTGAAACAAAGACAGTGAAAGAGATAGAAATGCTTACAAAATTCGTTCAGAGGCTGTGCTGCCACCTGGATTGACCATATCTAGACCCACAGCTGATTGAGACATAAGGCTGGACACTCTTGGGGCTGAGAGGTTTGGTGAGGTTGGGTGAGCTAACGCAGACCCTTTAAAGTAATACGGCGTGGTACCCATCCCATGGGTCCCAAATCTCCAGTTTCAAGGGCATCTTCCTACATCAAAAACATGCATGAGAAACCCAGAAGATGGTACACCGTGTGATCGGGAAAGGTTTCTAAAACGCACCTCATTTCTCATCTCCTTGTGCTCCGGTTCGCCATTCCAGCCGCTTTACTAGCAATCTCCCTCCTTGGAGAAGCAGCACCTTTAACCTCCTGTTCCGTACAGGTTGCAATTTGTCCTGAGGATGAACGGGAAGAGGGGGAGCCAATGAGAGACTAGCCCTAGGTGTTGGGACAGGCACAGGTCACTCTATTTTCCCATCAGGAAGAAGAATTAACCACAGGCTCAGCCTGCCGCCCAGAGCCAGAATAGGGTCTGAAGCAATCCTGCGCTTTTGCGGCCAGCTCCCAAGAAAGCGAGTTGAAAAATGGAGCTCAGGGGCACTGCAATTCACAAACCTGCAGAGTAAGAAATGATAACTCTCGTCCACAAATAGATTGAGGGAAGGCAACGAAGAGGATTTGAAAGCAAGGCAGAATTGCAGGAAACAGATTTCAGGAGGCAGATTCGAATCGCCTTTAAAGCACAGGAGAAGCGGCAAAACCTCGACAATGATGCCCTTGGCCAAAAAGGGCGTATGCGTTTTTTCCTGAATATATTCAGGAAAAAACGCATACGCCCTTTTTGGCCAACCAAGCAACCTGGAAAGGCAAATCAGCGCTATAAAGAAGCCTCGCTTCCCATCGGTCAAAAGGGCCATGCTGAATAAAGTGTCAAAACCAGAAATGCAGGACAGGCCATGGAGAAATGGGAGACTTGCTACGCTGATGGGCGGGCTGTAAATTGCCAACAGCCACTCTGGAGAAGTGTACGGTGTGTCCTGAAACATCTAAAAAACTCCGCTTAGAGAGCATAGGGCACTTCCACTCATGGGCGTATAAATTGGGAAAACTAAAAATCAGCAAGACACAGGCACCCCAAAGTTTAGAGCTGCTCCGTTGACAAGAACCTCCACTTCGTTACACCTGAAATATCCCAGGAAAGAGAAGAATGGATAAAGAAGTTGTGGTCCTTATGTACAATGGAATATCACTCAGCCATGAAATCAACGTCATAAGGCTAGGAGCAGCATGATGAGTGGAATTAGGTACGACGATTCTAAGTGAAATAAGTCACACAGAAAAAGACACTTATCATAAGATATCACTTATAGAGGGAATGTAAAAACCGCTACACTTGAACTGAATTACAAAACAGAACAGAGTCGCACGTTTAGAAAACACACTGTGGCTGTTAACGGGAAAGGTGAGTTGGGGTGATGCATAAAACAAGGGTTTCAAATTAGCTCAGATACCGTTCCATAAACCCAATATGTAATAGACAAGACCTACTCCTTGCTCAGTGAACTGGACTCAACACCCCCTATTCACCGCCCAGGAATATATCTGACTAGTAAGAATCTTAAAACCTATGTATTGCTATCTCTCTGTAAGTGAGTCAAGTGGGTGTAAAGCGGCATAAACACAGCAGTGCAAAGCAGCTAAACCCCATTATAAAAATCAATTACTTTTAAAAACCCGTGAAACAAAGACAGTGAAAGAGAGAGAAATTCTTACAAAATTCGTTCAGGGGCTGCGATGCTACCTGGATTGACCATATCTAGACTCACAGCTGATTGAGACATAAGGGTGGACACTCTTGGGGCTGAGAGGTGTGGTGAGGTTGGGTGAGCTAACGCAGACCCTGTAAAGTTATACGGCGTGGTACCCATCCCATGGGTTCCAAATCTCCAGGTTCAAGGGCATCTTCCTACATCGAAAACATGCATGAGAAACCCAGAAGATGGTACACCGTGTGATCAGGAAAGGTTTCTAAAACGCACCTCATTTCTCATCTCCTTGTGCTCTGGTTCGCCATTCCAGGCGCTTTACTAGCAATCTCCCTCCTTGGAGAATCAGCACCTTTAACCTCCTGTTCCGTACAGGTTGCAATTTGTCCTGAGGATGAACGGGAAGAGGGGGAACCAATGAGAGACTAGCTCTAGGTGTTGGGACAGGCACAGGTCACTCTATTTTCCCATCAGGAAGAAGAATCAACCACAGGCTCAGCCTGCCGCCCGGAGCCAGAATAGGGCCTGAAGCAATCCTGCGCTTTTGCGGCCAGCTCCCAAGAAAGCGAGTTGAAAAATGAAGCTCAGGGGCACTGCAATTCACAAACCTGCAGAGTTAGAAATGATAACTCTCGTCCACAAATATATGGAGGGAAGGCAACGAAGAGGATTTGAAAGCAAGGCAGATTTGCAGGAAACAGATTTCAGGAGGTAGATTCGAATCGCCTTTAAAGCACAGGAAAAGGGGCAAAACCTCGACAATGATGCCCTTGGCCAAAAAGGGCGTATGCGTTTTTTCCTGAATATATTCAGGAAAAAACGCATACGCCCTTTTTGGCCAACCGAGCAACCTGGAAAGGCAAATCAGCGCTACAAAGAAGTCTCGCTTCCCATCGGTCAAAAGGGCCATGCTGAATAAAGTGTCAAAACCAGAAATGCAGGAAAGGCCATGGAGAAATGGGAGCCTTGCTACGCTGATGGGCGGGCTGTAAATTGCGAACAGCCACTCTGGAGAAGTGTACGGTGTGTCCTGAAACATCTAAAAATCTCAGCTTAGTGAGCATAGGGCACTTCCACTCATGGGCGTATAAATTGGGAAAACTAAAAATCAGCAAGACACAGGCACCCCAAAGTTTAGGGCTGCTCCTTTGACAAGAACCTCCACTTCGTTACACCTGAAATATCCCAGGAAAGAGAAGAATGGATAAAGAAGTTGTGGTCCTTATGTACAATGGAATATCACTCAGCCATGAAATCAACGTCATAAGGCTAGGAGCAGCATGATGAGTGGATTTAGGTACGACGATTCTAAGTGAAATAAGTCACACAGAAAAAGACACTTATCATAAGATATCACTTATAGAGGGAATGTAAAAACCGCTACCCTTGAACTGAATTACAAAACGGAACAGAGTCGCACCTTTAGAAAACACACTATGGCTGTTAACGGGAAAGGTGAGGTGAGGTGATGCATAAAACAAGGGTTTTAAATTAGCTCAGATACCGTTCCATAAACCCAATATGTAATAGACAAGACCTACTCCTTGCTCAGTGAAGTGGACTCAACACCCCCTATTCACCGCCCAGGAATATATCTGACTAGTAAGAATCTTAAAACCTATGTATTGCTATCTCTCTGTAAGTGAGTCAAGTGGGTGTAAAGCAGCATAAACACAGCAGTGCAAAACAGCTAAACCCCATTATAAAAATCAATTACTTTTAAAAACCCGTGAAACAAAGACAGTGAAAGAGAGAGAAATTCTTACAAAATTCGTTCAGGGGCTGCGATGCCACCTGGATTGACCATATCTAGACCCACAGCTGATTGAGACATAAGGGTGGACACTCTTGGGGCTGAGAGGTGTGGTGAGGTTGGGTGAGCTAACGCAGACCCTGTAAAGTTATACGGCGTGGTACCCATCCCATGGGTCCCAAATCTCCAGGTTCAAGGGCATCTTCCTACATCGAAAACATGCATGAGAAACCCAGAAGATGGTACACCGTGTGATCGGGAAAAGTTTCTAAAACGCACCTCATTTCTCATCTCCTTGTGCTCCGGTTCGCCATTCCAGCCGCTTTACTAGCAATCTCCCTCCTTGGAGAATCAGCACCTTTAACCTCCTGTTCCGTACAGGTTGCAATTTGTCCTGAGGATGAACGGGAAGAGGGGGAACCAATGAGAGACTAGCTCTAGGTGTTGGGACAGGCACAGGTCACTCTATTTTCCCATCAGGAAGAAGAATCAACCACAGGCTCAGCCTGCCGCCCGGAGCCAGAATAGGGCCTGAGGCAATCCTGCGCTTTTTCGGCCAGCTCCCAAGAAAGTGAGTTGAAAAATGAAGCTCAGTGGCACTGCAATTCACAAACCTGCAGAGTTAGAAATGATAACTCTCGTCCACAAATATATGGAGGGAAGGCAACGAAGAGGATTTGAAAGCAAGGCAGAATTGCAGGAAACAGATTTCAGGAGGTAGATTCGAATCGCCTTTAAAGCACAGGAAAAGCGGCAAAACCTCGACAATGATGCCCTTGGCCAAAAAGGGCGTATGCGTTTTTTCCTGAATATATTCAGGAAAAAACGCATACGCCCTTTTTGGCCAACCGAGCAACCTGGAAAGGCAAATCAGCGCTACAAAGAAGTCTCGCTTCCCATCGGTCAAAAGGGCCATGCTGAATAAAGTGTCAAAACCAGAAATGCAGGACAGGCCATGGAGAAATGGGAGCCTTGCTACGCTGATGGGCGGGCTGTAAATTGCCAACAGCCTCTCTGGAGAAGTGTACGGTGTGTCCTGAAACATCTAAAAAACTCAGCTTAGAGAGCATAGGGCACTTCCACTCATGGGCGTATAAATTGGGAAAACTAAAAATCAGCAAGACACAGGCACCCCAAAGTTTAGGGCTGCTCCGTTGACAAGAATCTCCACTTCGTTACAACTGAAATATCCCAGGAAAGAGAAGAATGGATAAAGAAGTTGTGGTCCTTATGTACAATGGAATATCACTCAGCCATGAAATCAACGTCATAAGGCTAGGAGCAGCATGATGAGTGGATTTAGGTACGACGATTCTAAGTGAAATAAGTCACACAGAAAAAGACACTTATCATAAGATATCACTTATAGAGGGAATGTAAAAACCGCTACCCTTGAACTGAATTACAAAACGGAACAGAGTCGCACCTTTAGAAAACACACTATGGCTGTTAACGGGAAAGGTGAGGTGAGGTGATGCATAAAACAAGGGTTTCAAATTAGCTCAGATACCGTTCCATAAACCCAATATGTAATAGACAAGACCTACTCCTTGCTCAGTGAACTGGACTCAACACCCCCTATTCACCGCCCAGGAATATATCTGACTAGTAAGAATCTTAAAACCTATGTATTTCTATCTCTCTGTAAGTGAGTCAAGTGGGTGTAAAGCAGCATAAACACAGCAGTGCAAAACAGCTAAACCCCATTATAAAAATCAATTACTTTTAAAAACCCGTGAAACAAAGACAGTGAACGAGAGAGAAATTCTTACAAAATTCGTTCAGGGGCTGCGATGCCACCTGGATTGACCATATCTAGACCCACAGCTGATTGAGACATAAGGGTGGACACTCTTGGGGCTGAGAGGTGTGGTGAGGTTGGGTGAGCTAACGCAGACCCTGTAAAGTTATACGGCGTTGTACCCATCCCATGGGTCCCAAATCTCCAGGTTCAAGGGCATCTTCCTACATCGAAAACATGCATGAGAAACCCAGAAGATGGTACACCGTGTGATCGGGAAAGGTTTCTAAAACGCACCTCATTTCTCATCTCCTTGTGCTCCAGTTCGCCATTCCAGCCGCTTTACTAGCAATCTCCCTCCTTGGAGAATCAGCACCTTTAACCTCCTGTTCCGTACACGTTGCAATTTGTCCTGAGGATGAACGGGAAGAGGGGGAACCAATGAGAGACTAGCTCTAGGTGTTGGGACAGGCACAGGTCACTCTATTTTCCCATCAGGAAGAAGAATCAACCACAGGCTCAGCCTGCCGCCCGGAGCCAGAATAGGGCCTGAAGCAATCCTGCGCTTTTGCGGCCAGCTCCCAAGAAAGCGAGTTGAATAATGGCGCTCAGGGGCACTGCAATTCACAAACCTGCAGACTTAGAAATGATACCTCTCGTCCACAAATATACTGATGGAAGGCAACGAAGAGGATTTGAAAGCAAGGCAGAATTGCAGGAAGCAGATTTCAGGAGGTACATTCGAATCGCCTTTAAAGCACAGGAAAAGCGGCAAAACCTCGACAATGATGCCCTTGGCCAAAAAGGGCGTATGCGTGTTTTCCTGAATATATTCAGGACAAAACGCATACGCCCTTTTTGGCCAACCAAGCAACCTGGAAAGGCAAATCAGCGCTACAAAATGTCTCGCTTCCCATCGGTCAAAAGGGCCAAGCTGAATAAAGTGTCAAAACCAGAAATGCAGGACAGGCCATGGAGAAATGGGAGCCTTGCTACGCTGATGGGCGGGTTGTAAATTGCCAACAGCCACTCTGGAGAAGTGTACGGTGTGTCCTGAAACATCTAAAAAACTCAGCTTAGAGAGCATAGGGCACTTCCACTCATGGGCGTATAAATTGGGAAAACTAAAAATCAGCAAGACACAGGCACCCCAAAGTTTAGGGCTGCTCCGTTGACAAGAACCTCCACTTCGCTACACCTGAAATATCCCAGGAAAGAGAAGAATGGATAAAGAAGTTGTGGTCCTTATGTACAATGGAATATCACTCAGCCATGAAATCAACGTCATAAGGCTAGGAGCAGCATGATGAGTGGATTTAGGTACGACGATTCTAAGTGAAATAAGTCACACAGAAAAAGACACTTATCATAAGATATCACTTATAGAGGGAATGTAGAAACCGCTACCCTTTAACTGAATTACAAAACAGAACAGAGTCCCACGTTTAGAAAACACACTATGGCTGCTTAACGGGAAAGGTGAGTTGGGGTGATGCATAAAACTGGGGTTTCAAATTAGCTCAGATACCGTTCCATAAACCCAATATGTAATAGACAAGACCTACTCCTTGCTCAGTGAACTGGACTCAACACCCCCTATTCACCGCCCAAGAATATAACTGACTAGTAAGAATCTTAAAACCTATGTATTGCTATCTCTCTGTAAGTGAGTCAAGTGGGTGTAAAGCGGCATAAACACAGCAGTGCAAAGCAGCTAAACCCCATTATAAAAATCAATTACTTTTAAAAACCCGTGAAACAAAGACAGTGAAAGAGAGAGAAATTCTTACAAAATTCGTTCAGGGGCTGCGATGCTACCTGGATTGACCATATCTAGACTCACAGCTGATTGAGACATAAGGGTGGACACTCTTGGGGCTGAGAGGTGTGGTGAGGTTGGGTGAGCTAACGCAGACCCTGTAAAGTTATACGGCGTGGTACCCATCCCATGGGTTCCAAATCTCCAGGTTCAAGGGCATCTTCCTACATCGAAAACATGCATGAGAAACCCAGAAGATGGTACACCGTGTGATCAGGAAAGGTTTCTAAAACGCACCTCATTTCTCATCTCCTTGTGCTCTGGTTCGCCATTCCAGGCGCTTTACTAGCAATCTCCCTCCTTGGAGAATCAGCACCTTTAACCTCCTGTTCCGTACAGGTTGCAATTTGTCCTGAGGATGAACGGGAAGAGGGGGAACCAATGAGAGACTAGCTCTAGGTGTTGGGACAGGCACAGGTCACTCTATTTTCCCATCAGGAAGAAGAATCAACCACAGGCTCAGCCTGCCGCCCGGAGCCAGAATAGGGCCTGAAGCAATCCTGCGCTTTTGCGGCCATCTCCCAAGAAAGCGAGTTGAAAAATGAAGCTCAGGGGCACTGCAATTCACAAACCTGCAGAGTTAGAAATGATAACTCTCGTCCACAAATATATGGAGGGAAGGCAACGAAGAGGATTTGAAAGCAAGGCAGATTTGCAGGAAACAGATTTCAGGAGGTAGATTCGAATCGCCTTTAAAGCACAGGAAAAGGGGCAAAACCTCGACAATGATGCCCTTGGCCAAAAAGGGCGTATGCGTTTTTTCCTGAATATATTCAGGAAAAAACGCATACGCCCTTTTTGGCCAACCGAGCAACCTGGAAAGGCAAATCAGCGCTACAAAGAAGTCTCGCTTCCCATCGGTCAAAAGGGCCATGCTGAATAAAGTGTCAAAACCAGAAATGCAGGAAAGGCCATGGAGAAATGGGAGCCTTGCTACGCTGATGGGCGGGCTGTAAATTGCCAACAGCCACTCTGGAGAAGTGTACGGTGTGTCCTGAAACATCTAAAAATCTCAGCTTAGTGAGCATAGGGCACTTCCACTCATGGGCGTATAAATTGGGAAAACTAAAAATCAGCAAGACACAGGCACCCCAAAGTTTAGGGCTGCTCCTTTGACAAGAACCTCCACTTCGTTACACCTGAAATATCCCAGGAAAGAGAAGAATGGATAAAGAAGTTGTGGTCCTTATGTACAATGGAATATCACTCAGCCATGAAATCAACGTCATAAGGCTAGGAGCAGCATGATGAGTGGATTTAGGTACGACGATTCTAAGTGAAATAAGTCACACAGAAAAAGACACTTATCATAAGATATCACTTATAGAGGGAATGTAAAAACCGCTACCCTTGAACTGAATTACAAAACGGAACAGAGTCGCACCTTTAGAAAACACACTATGGCTGTTAACGGGAAAGGTGAGGTGAGGTGATGCATAAAACAAGGGTTTCAAATTAGCTCAGATACCGTTCCATAAACCCAATATGTAATAGACAAGACCTACTCCTTGCTCAGTGAAGTGGACTCAACACCCCCTATTCACCGCCCAGGAATATATCTGACTAGTAAGAATCTTAAAACCTATGTATTGCTATCTCTCTGTAAGTGAGTCAAGTGGGTGTAAAGCAGCATAAACACAGCAGTGCAAAACAGCTAAACCCCATTATAAAAATCAATTACTTTTAAAAACCCGTGAAACAAAGACAGTGAAAGAGAGAGAAATTCTTACAAAATTCGTTCAGGGGCTGCGATGCCACCTGGATTGACCATATCTAGACCCACAGCTGATTGAGACATAAGGGTGGACACTCTTGGGGCTGAGAGGTGTGGTGAGGTTGGGTGAGCTAACGCAGACCCTGTAAAGTTATACGGCGTGGTACCCATCCCATGGGTCCCAAATCTCCAGGTTCAAGGGCATCTTCCTACATCGAAAACATGCATGAGAAACCCAGAAGATGGTACACCGTGTGATCGGGAAAAGTTTCTAAAACGCACCTCATTTCTCATCTCCTTGTGCTCCGGTTCGCCATTCCAGCCGCTTTACTAGCAATCTCCCTCCTTGGAGAATCAGCACCTTTAACCTCCTGTTCCGTACAGGTTGCAATTTGTCCTGAGGATGAACGGGAAGAGGGGGAACCAATGAGAGACTAGCTCTAGGTGTTGGGACAGGCACAGGTCACTCTATTTTCCCATCAGGAAGAAGAATCAACCACAGGCTCAGCCTGCCGCCCGGAGCCAGAATAGGGCCTGAGGCAATCCTGCGCTTTTTCGGCCAGCTCCCAAGAAAGTGAGTTGAAAAATGAAGCTCAGTGGCACTGCAATTCACAAACCTGCAGAGTTAGAAATGATAACTCTCGTCCACAAATATATGGAGGGAAGGCAACGAAGAGGATTTGAAAGCAAGGCAGAATTGCAGGAAACAGATTTCAGGAGGTAGATTCGAATCGCCTTTAAAGCACAGGAAAAGCGGCAAAACCTCGACAATGATGCCCTTGGCCAAAAAGGGCGTATGCGTTTTTTCCTGAATATATTCAGGAAAAAACGCATACGCCCTTTTTGGCCAACCGAGCAACCTGGAAAGGCAAATCAGCGCTACAAAGAAGTCTCGCTTCCCATCGGTCAAAAGGGCCATGCTGAATAAAGTGTCAAAACCAGAAATGCAGGACAGGCCATGGAGAAATGGGAGCCTTGCTACGCTGATGGGCGGGCTGTAAATTGCCAACAGCCTCTCTGGAGAAGTGTACGGTGTGTCCTGAAACATCTAAAAAACTCAGCTTAGAGAGCATAGGGCACTTCCACTCATGGGCGTATAAATTGGGAAAACTAAAAATCAGCAAGACACAGGCACCCCAAAGTTTAGGGCTGCTCCGTTGACAAGAATCTCCACTTCGTTACAACTGAAATATCCCAGGAAAGAGAAGAATGGATAAAGAAGTTGTGGTCCTTATGTACAATGGAATATCACTCAGCCATGAAATCAACGTCATAAGGCTAGGAGCAGCATGATGAGTGGATTTAGGTACGACGATTCTAAGTGAAATAAGTCACACAGAAAAAGACACTTATCATAAGATATCACTTATAGAGGGAATGTAAAAACCGCTACCCTTGAACTGAATTACAAAACGGAACAGAGTCGCACCTTTAGAAAACACACTATGGCTGTTAACGGGAAAGGTGAGGTGAGGTGATGCATAAAACAAGGGTTTCAAATTAGCTCAGATACCGTTCCATAAACCCAATATGTAATAGACAAGACCTACTCCTTGCTCAGTGAACTGGACTCAACACCCCCTATTCACCGCCCAGGAATATATCTGACTAGTAAGAATCTTAAAACCTATGTATTTCTATCTCTCTGTAAGTGAGTCAAGTGGGTGTAAAGCAGCATAAACACAGCAGTGCAAAACAGCTAAACCCCATTATAAAAATCAATTACTTTTAAAAACCCGTGAAACAAAGACAGTGAACGAGAGAGAAATTCTTACAAAATTCGTTCAGGGGCTGCGATGCCACCTGGATTGACCATATCTAGACCCACAGCTGATTGAGACATAAGGGTGGACACTCTTGGGGCTGAGAGGTGTGGTGAGGTTGGGTGAGCTAACGCAGACCCTGTAAAGTTATACGGCGTTGTACCCATCCCATGGGTCCCAAATCTCCAGGTTCAAGGGCATCTTCCTACATCGAAAACATGCATGAGAAACCCAGAAGATGGTACACCGTGTGATCGGGAAAGGTTTCTAAAACGCACCTCATTTCTCATCTCCTTGTGCTCCGGTTCGCCATTCCAGCCGCTTTACTAGCAATCTCCCTCCTTGGAGAATCAGCACCTTTAACCTCCTGTTCCGTACACGTTGCAATTTGTCCTGAGGATGAACGGGAAGAGGGGGAACCAATGAGAGACTAGCTCTAGGTGTTGGGACAGGCACAGGTCACTCTATTTTCCCATCAGGAAGAAGAATCAACCACAGGCTCAGCCTGCCGCCCGGAGCCAGAATAGGGCCTGAAGCAATCCTGCGCTTTTGCGGCCAGCTCCCAAGAAAGCGAGTTGAATAATGGCGCTCAGGGGCACTGCAATTCACAAACCTGCAGACTTAGAAATGATACCTCTCGTCCACAAATATACTGATGGAAGGCAACGAAGAGGATTTGAAAGCAAGGCAGAATTGCAGGAAGCAGATTTCAGGAGGTACATTCGAATCGCCTTTAAAGCACAGGAAAAGCGGCAAAACCTCGACAATGATGCCCTTGGCCAAAAAGGGCGTATGCGTGTTTTCCTGAATATATTCAGGACAAAACGCATACGCCCTTTTTGGCCAACCAAGCAACCTGGAAAGGCAAATCAGCGCTACAAAATGTCTCGCTTCCCATCGGTCAAAAGGGCCAAGCTGAATAAAGTGTCAAAACCAGAAATGCAGGACAGGCCATGGAGAAATGGGAGCCTTGCTACGCTGATGGGCGGGTTGTAAATTGCCAACAGCCACTCTGGAGAAGTGTACGGTGTGTCCTGAAACATCTAAAAAACTCAGCTTAGAGAGCATAGGGCACTTCCACTCATGGGCGTATAAATTGGGAAAACTAAAAATCAGCAAGACACAGGCACCCCAAAGTTTAGGGCTGCTCCGTTGACAAGAACCTCCACTTCGCTACACCTGAAATATCCCAGGAAAGAGAAGAATGGATAAAGAAGTTGTGGTCCTTATGTACAATGGAATATCACTCAGCCATGAAATCAACGTCATAAGGCTAGGAGCAGCATGATGAGTGGATTTAGGTACGACGATTCTAAGTGAAATAAGTCACACAGAAAAAGACACTTATCATAAGATATCACTTATAGAGGGAATGTAGAAACCGCTACCCTTTAACTGAATTACAAAACAGAACAGAGTCCCACGTTTAGAAAACACACTATGGCTGCTTAACGGGAAAGGTGAGTTGGGGTGATGCATAAAACTGGGGTTTCAAATTAGCTCAGATACCGTTCCATAAACCCAATATGTAATAGACAAGACCTACTCCTTGCTCAGTGAACTGGACTCAACACCCCCTATTCACCGCCCAAGAATATAACTGACTAGTAAGAATCTTAAAACCTATGTATTGCTATCTCTCTGTAAGTGAGTCAAGTGGGTGTAAAGCGGCATAAACACAGCAGTGCAAAGCAGCTAAACCCCATTATAAAAATCAATTACTTTTAAAAACCCGTGAAACAAAGACAGTGAAAGAGAGAGAAATTCTTACAAAATTCGTTCAGGGGCTGCGATGCTACCTGGATTGACCATATCTAGACTCACAGCTGATTGAGACATAAGGGTGGACACTCTTGGGGCTGAGAGGTGTGGTGAGGTTGGGTGAGCTAACGCAGACCCTGTAAAGTTATACGGCGTGGTACCCATCCCATGGGTTCCAAATCTCCAGGTTCAAGGGCATCTTCCTACATCGAAAACATGCATGAGAAACCCAGAAGATGGTACACCGTGTGATCAGGAAAGGTTTCTAAAACGCACCTCATTTCTCATCTCCTTGTGCTCTGGTTCGCCATTCCAGGCGCTTTACTAGCAATCTCCCTCCTTGGAGAATCAGCACCTTTAACCTCCTGTTCCGTACAGGTTGCAATTTGTCCTGAGGATGAACGGGAAGAGGGGGAACCAATGAGAGACTAGCTCTAGGTGTTGGGACAGGCACAGGTCACTCTATTTTCCCATCAGGAAGAAGAATCAACCACAGGCTCAGCCTGCCGCCCGGAGCCAGAATAGGGCCTGAAGCAATCCTGCGCTTTTGCGGCCATCTCCCAAGAAAGCGAGTTGAAAAATGAAGCTCAGGGGCACTGCAATTCACAAACCTGCAGAGTTAGAAATGATAACTCTCGTCCACAAATATATGGAGGGAAGGCAACGAAGAGGATTTGAAAGCAAGGCAGATTTGCAGGAAACAGATTTCAGGAGGTAGATTCGAATCGCCTTTAAAGCACAGGAAAAGGGGCAAAACCTCGACAATGATGCCCTTGGCCAAAAAGGGCGTATGCGTTTTTTCCTGAATATATTCAGGAAAAAACGCATACGCCCTTTTTGGCCAACCGAGCAACCTGGAAAGGCAAATCAGCGCTACAAAGAAGTCTCGCTTCCCATCGGTCAAAAGGGCCATGCTGAATAAAGTGTCAAAACCAGAAATGCAGGAAAGGCCATGGAGAAATGGGAGCCTTGCTACGCTGATGGGCGGGCTGTAAATTGCCAACAGCCACTCTGGAGAAGTGTACGGTGTGTCCTGAAACATCTAAAAATCTCAGCTTAGTGAGCATAGGGCACTTCCACTCATGGGCGTATAAATTGGGAAAACTAAAAATCAGCAAGACACAGGCACCCCAAAGTTTAGGGCTGCTCCTTTGACAAGAACCTCCACTTCGTTACACCTGAAATATCCCAGGAAAGAGAAGAATGGATAAAGAAGTTGTGGTCCTTATGTACAATGGAATATCACTCAGCCATGAAATCAACGTCATAAGGCTAGGAGCAGCATGATGAGTGGATTTAGGTACGACGATTCTAAGTGAAATAAGTCACACAGAAAAAGACACTTATCATAAGATATCACTTATAGAGGGAATGTAAAAACCGCTACCCTTGAACTGAATTACAAAACGGAACAGAGTCGCACCTTTAGAAAACACACTATGGCTGTTAACGGGAAAGGTGAGGTGAGGTGATGCATAAAACAAGGGTTTCAAATTAGCTCAGATACCGTTCCATAAACCCAATATGTAATAGACAAGACCTACTCCTTGCTCAGTGAAGTGGACTCAACACCCCCTATTCACCGCCCAGGAATATATCTGACTAGTAAGAATCTTAAAACCTATGTATTGCTATCTCTCTGTAAGTGAGTCAAGTGGGTGTAAAGCAGCATAAACACAGCAGTGCAAAACAGCTAAACCCCATTATAAAAATCAATTACTTTTAAAAACCCGTGAAACAAAGACAGTGAAAGAGAGAGAAATTCTTACAAAATTCGTTCAGGGGCTGCGATGCCACCTGGATTGACCATATCTAGACCCACAGCTGATTGAGACATAAGGGTGGACACTCTTGGGGCTGAGAGGTGTGGTGAGGTTGGGTGAGCTAACGCAGACCCTGTAAAGTTATACGGCGTGGTACCCATCCCATGGGTCCCAAATCTCCAGGTTCAAGGGCATCTTCCTACATCGAAAACATGCATGAGAAACCCAGAAGATGGTACACCGTGTGATCGGGAAAAGTTTCTAAAACGCACCTCATTTCTCATCTCCTTGTGCTCCGGTTCGCCATTCCAGCCGCTTTACTAGCAATCTCCCTCCTTGGAGAATCAGCACCTTTAACCTCCTGTTCCGTACAGGTTGCAATTTGTCCTGAGGATGAACGGGAAGAGGGGGAACCAATGAGAGACTAGCTCTAGGTGTTGGGACAGGCACAGGTCACTCTATTTTCCCATCAGGAAGAAGAATCAACCACAGGCTCAGCCTGCCGCCCGGAGCCAGAATAGGGCCTGAGGCAATCCTGCGCTTTTTCGGCCAGCTCCCAAGAAAGTGAGTTGAAAAATGAAGCTCAGTGGCACTGCAATTCACAAACCTGCAGAGTTAGAAATGATAACTCTCGTCCACAAATATATGGAGGGAAGGCAACGAAGAGGATTTGAAAGCAAGGCAGAATTGCAGGAAACAGATTTCAGGAGGTAGATTCGAATCGCCTTTAAAGCACAGGAAAAGCGGCAAAACCTCGACAATGATGCCCTTGGCCAAAAAGGGCGTATGCGTTTTTTCCTGAATATATTCAGGAAAAAACGCATACGCCCTTTTTGGCCAACCGAGCAACCTGGAAAGGCAAATCAGCGCTACAAAGAAGTCTCGCTTCCCATCGGTCAAAAGGGCCATGCTGAATAAAGTGTCAAAACCAGAAATGCAGGACAGGCCATGGAGAAATGGGAGCCTTGCTACGCTGATGGGCGGGCTGTAAATTGCCAACAGCCTCTCTGGAGAAGTGTACGGTGTGTCCTGAAACATCTAAAAAACTCAGCTTAGAGAGCATAGGGCACTTCCACTCATGGGCGTATAAATTGGGAAAACTAAAAATCAGCAAGACACAGGCACCCCAAAGTTTAGGGCTGCTCCGTTGACAAGAATCTCCACTTCGTTACAACTGAAATATCCCAGGAAAGAGAAGAATGGATAAAGAAGTTGTGGTCCTTATGTACAATGGAATATCACTCAGCCATGAAATCAACGTCATAAGGCTAGGAGCAGCATGATGAGTGGATTTAGGTACGACGATTCTAAGTGAAATAAGTCACACAGAAAAAGACACTTATCATAAGATATCACTTATAGAGGGAATGTAAAAACCGCTACCCTTGAACTGAATTACAAAACGGAACAGAGTCGCACCTTTAGAAAACACACTATGGCTGTTAACGGGAAAGGTGAGGTGAGGTGATGCATAAAACAAGGGTTTCAAATTAGCTCAGATACCGTTCCATAAACCCAATATGTAATAGACAAGACCTACTCCTTGCTCAGTGAACTGGACTCAACACCCCCTATTCACCGCCCAGGAATATATCTGACTAGTAAGAATCTTAAAACCTATGTATTTCTATCTCTCTGTAAGTGAGTCAAGTGGGTGTAAAGCAGCATAAACACAGCAGTGCAAAACAGCTAAACCCCATTATAAAAATCAATTACTTTTAAAAACCCGTGAAACAAAGACAGTGAACGAGAGAGAAATTCTTACAAAATTCGTTCAGGGGCTGCGATGCCACCTGGATTGACCATATCTAGACCCACAGCTGATTGAGACATAAGGGTGGACACTCTTGGGGCTGAGAGGTGTGGTGAGGTTGGGTGAGCTAACGCAGACCCTGTAAAGTTATACGGCGTTGTACCCATCCCATGGGTCCCAAATCTCCAGGTTCAAGGGCATCTTCCTACATCGAAAACATGCATGAGAAACCCAGAAGATGGTACACCGTGTGATCGGGAAAGGTTTCTAAAACGCACCTCATTTCTCATCTCCTTGTGCTCCGGTTCGCCATTCCAGCCGCTTTACTAGCAATCTCCCTCCTTGGAGAATCAGCACCTTTAACCTCCTGTTCCGTACACGTTGCAATTTGTCCTGAGGATGAACGGGAAGAGGGGGAACCAATGAGAGACTAGCTCTAGGTGTTGGGACAGGCACAGGTCACTCTATTTTCCCATCAGGAAGAAGAATCAACCACAGGCTCAGCCTGCCGCCCGGAGCCAGAATAGGGCCTGAAGCAATCCTGCGCTTTTGCGGCCAGCTCCCAAGAAAGCGAGTTGAATAATGGCGCTCAGGGGCACTGCAATTCACAAACCTGCAGACTTAGAAATGATACCTCTCGTCCACAAATATACTGATGGAAGGCAACGAAGAGGATTTGAAAGCAAGGCAGAATTGCAGGAAGCAGATTTCAGGAGGTACATTCGAATCGCCTTTAAAGCACAGGAAAAGCGGCAAAACCTCGACAATGATGCCCTTGGCCAAAAAGGGCGTATGCGTGTTTTCCTGAATATATTCAGGACAAAACGCATACGCCCTTTTTGGCCAACCAAGCAACCTGGAAAGGCAAATCAGCGCTACAAAATGTCTCGCTTCCCATCGGTCAAAAGGGCCAAGCTGAATAAAGTGTCAAAACCAGAAATGCAGGACAGGCCATGGAGAAATGGGAGCCTTGCTACGCTGATGGGCGGGTTGTAAATTGCCAACAGCCACTCTGGAGAAGTGTACGGTGTGTCCTGAAACATCTAAAAAACTCAGCTTAGAGAGCATAGGGCACTTCCACTCATGGGCGTATAAATTGGGAAAACTAAAAATCAGCAAGACACAGGCACCCCAAAGTTTAGGGCTGCTCCGTTGACAAGAACCTCCACTTCGCTACACCTGAAATATCCCAGGAAAGAGAAGAATGGATAAAGAAGTTGTGGTCCTTATGTACAATGGAATATCACTCAGCCATGAAATCAACGTCATAAGGCTAGGAGCAGCATGATGAGTGGATTTAGGTACGACGATTCTAAGTGAAATAAGTCACACAGAAAAAGACACTTATCATAAGATATCACTTATAGAGGGAATGTAGAAACCGCTACCCTTTAACTGAATTACAAAACAGAACAGAGTCCCACGTTTAGAAAACACACTATGGCTGCTTAACGGGAAAGGTGAGTTGGGGTGATGCATAAAACTGGGGTTTCAAATTAGCTCAGATACCGTTCCATAAACCCAATATGTAATAGACAAGACCTACTCCTTGCTCAGTGAACTGGAGTCAACACCCCCTATTCACCGCCCAAGAATATAACTGACTAGTAAGAATCTTAAAACCTATGTATTGCTATCTCTCTGTAAGTGAGTCAAGTGGGTGTAAAGCGGCATAAATACAGCAGTGAAAAGCAGCTAAACCCCATTCTAAAAATCAATTACTTTTAAAAACCCGTGAAACAAAGACAGTGAAAGAGATAGAAATGCTTACAAAATTCGTTCAGAGGCTGTGCTGCCACCTGGATTGACCATATCTAGACCCACAGCTGATTGAGACATAAGGCTGGACACTCTTGGGGCTGAGAGGTTTGGTGAGGTTGGGTGAGCTAACGCAGACCCTTTAAAGTAATACGGCGTGGTACCCATCCCATGGGTCCCAAATCTCCAGTTTCAAGGGCATCTTCCTACATCAAAAACATGCATGAGAAACCCAGAAGATGGTACACCGTGTGATCGGGAAAGGTTTCTAAAACGCACCTCATTTCTCATCTCCTTGTGCTCCGGTTCGCCATTCCAGCCGCTTTACTAGCAATCTCCCTCCTTGGAGAAGCAGCACCTTTAACCTCCTGTTCCGTACAGGTTGCAATTTGTCCTGAGGATGAACGGGAAGAGGGGGAGCCAATGAGAGACTAGCCCTAGGTGTTGGGACAGGCACAGGTCACTCTATTTTCCCATCAGGAAGAAGAATTAACCACAGGCTCAGCCTGCCGCCCAGAGCCAGAATAGGGTCTGAAGCAATCCTGCGCTTTTGCGGCCAGCTCCCAAGAAAGCGAGTTGAAAAATGGAGCTCAGGGGCACTGCAATTCACAAACCTGCAGAGTAAGAAATGATAACTCTCGTCCACAAATAGATTGAGGGAAGGCAACGAAGAGGATTTGAAAGCAAGGCAGAATTGCAGGAAACAGATTTCAGGAGGCAGATTCGAATCGCCTTTAAAGCACAGGAGAAGCGGCAAAACCTCGACAATGATGCCCTTGGCCAAAAAGGGCGTATGCGTTTTTTCCTGAATATATTCAGGAAAAAACGCATACGCCCTTTTTGGCCAACCAAGCAACCTGGAAAGGCAAATCAGCGCTACAAAGAAGCCTCGCTTCCCATCGGTCAAAAGGGCCATGCTGAATAAAGTGTCAAAACCAGAAATGCAGGACAGGCCATGGAGAAATGGGAGACTTGCTACGCTGATGGGCGGGCTGTAAATTGCCAACAGCCACTCTGGAGAAGTGTACGGTGTGTCCTGAAACATCTAAAAAACTCCGCTTAGAGAGCATAGGGCACTTCCACTCATGGGCGTATAAATTGGGAAAACTAAAAATCAGCAAGACACAGGCACCCCAAAGTTTAGAGCTGCTCCGTTGACAAGAACCTCCACTTCGTTACACCTGAAATATCCCAGGAAAGAGAAGAATGGATAAAGAAGTTGTGGTCCTTATGTACAATGGAATATCACTCAGCCATGAAATCAACGTCATAAGGCTAGGAGCAGCATGATGAGTGGAATTAGGTACGACGATTCTAAGTGAAATAAGTCACACAGAAAAAGACACTTATCATAAGATATCACTTATAGAGGGAATGTAAAAACCGCTACACTTGAACTGAATTACAAAACAGAACAGAGTCGCACGTTTAGAAAACACACTGTGGCTGTTAACGGGAAAGGTGAGTTGGGGTGATGCATAAAACAAGGGTTTCAAATTAGCTCAGATACCGTTCCATAAACCCAATATGTAATAGACAAGACCTACTCCTTGCTCAGTGAACTGGACTCAACACCCCCTATTCACCGCCCAGGAATATATCTGACTAGTAAGAATCTTAAAACCTATGTATTGCTATCTCTCTGTAAGTGAGTCAAGTGGGTGTAAAGCGGCATAAACACAGCAGTGCAAAGCAGCTAAACCCCATTATAAAAATCAATTACTTTTAAAAACCCGTGAAACAAAGACAGTGAAAGAGAGAGAAATTCTTACAAAATTCGTTCAGGGGCTGCGATGCTACCTGGATTGACCATATCTAGACTCACAGCTGATTGAGACATAAGGGTGGACACTCTTGGGGCTGAGAGGTGTGGTGAGGTTGGGTGAGCTAACGCAGACCCTGTAAAGTTATACGGCGTGGTACCCATCCCATGGGTTCCAAATCTCCAGGTTCAAGGGCATCTTCCTACATCGAAAACATGCATGAGAAACCCAGAAGATGGTACACCGTGTGATCAGGAAAGGTTTCTAAAACGCACCTCATTTCTCATCTCCTTGTGCTCTGGTTCGCCATTCCAGGCGCTTTACTAGCAATCTCCCTCCTTGGAGAATCAGCACCTTTAACCTCCTGTTCCGTACAGGTTGCAATTTGTCCTGAGGATGAACGGGAAGAGGGGGAACCAATGAGAGACTAGCTCTAGGTGTTGGGACAGGCACAGGTCACTCTATTTTCCCATCAGGAAGAAGAATCAACCACAGGCTCAGCCTGCCGCCCGGAGCCAGAATAGGGCCTGAAGCAATCCTGCGCTTTTGCGGCCAGCTCCCAAGAAAGCGAGTTGAAAAATGAAGCTCAGGGGCACTGCAATTCACAAACCTGCAGAGTTAGAAATGATAACTCTCGTCCACAAATATATGGAGGGAAGGCAACGAAGAGGATTTGAAAGCAAGGCAGAATTGCAGGAAACAGATTTCAGGAGGTAGATTCGAATCGCCTTTAAAGCACAGGAAAAGCGGCAAAACCTCGACAATGATGCCCTTGGCCAAAAAGGGCGTATGCGTTTTTTCCTGAATATATTCAGGAAAAAACGCATACGCCCTTTTTGGCCAACCGAGCAACCTGGAAAGGCAAATCAGCGCTACAAAGAAGTCTCGCTTCCCATCGGTCAAAAGGGCCATGCTGAATAAAGTGTCAAAACCAGAAATGCAGGACAGGCCATGGAGAAATGGGAGCCTTGCTACGCTGATGGGCGGGTTGTAAATTGCCAACAGCCACTCTGGAGAAGTGTACGGTGTGTCCTGAAACATCTAAAAAACTCAGCTTAGAGAGCATAGGGCACTTCCACTCATGGGCGTATAAATTGGGAAAACTAAAAATCAGCAAGACACAGGCACCCCAAAGTTTAGGGCTGCTCCGTTGACAAGAACCTCCACTTCGCTACACCTGAAATATCCCAGGAAAGAGAAGAATGGATAAAGAAGTTGTGGTCCTTATGTACAATGGAATATCACTCAGCCATGAAATCAACGTCATAAGGCTAGGAGCAGCATGATGAGTGGATTTAGGTACGACGATTCTAAGTGAAATAAGTCACACAGAAAAAGACACTTATCATAAGATATCACTTATAGAGGGAATGTAGAAACCGCTACCCTTTAACTGAATTACAAAACAGAACAGAGTCCCACGTTTAGAAAACACACTATGGCTGCTTAACGGGAAAGGTGAGTTGGGGTGATGCATAAAACAGGGGTTTCAAATTAGCTCAGATACCGTTCCATAAACCCAATATGTAATAGACAAGACCTACTCCTTGCTCAGTGAACTGGACTCAACACCCCCTATTCACCGCCCAAGAATATAACTGACTAGTAAGAATCTTAAAACCTATGTATTGCTATCTCTCTGTAAGTGAGTCAAGTGGGTGTAAAGCGGCATAAATACAGCAGTGAAAAGCAGCTAAACCCCATTCTAAAAATCAATTACTTTTAAAAACCCGTGAAACAAAGACAGTGAAAGAGATAGAAATGCTTACAAAATTCGTTCAGAGGCTGTGCTGCCACCTGGATTGACCATATCTAGACCCACAGCTGATTGAGACATAAGGCTGGACACTCTTGGGCTGAGAGGTTTGGTGAGGTTGGGTGAGCTAACGCAGACCCTTTAAAGTAATACGGCGTGGTACCCATCCCATGGGTCCCAAATCTCCAGTTTCAAGGGCATCTTCCTACATCAAAAACATGCATGAGAAACCCAGAAGATGGTACACCGTGTGATCGGGAAAGGTTTCTAAAACGCACCTCATTTCTCATCTCCTTGTGCTCCGGTTCGCCATTCCAGCCGCTTTACTAGCAATCTCCCTCCTTGGAGAAGCAGCACCTTTAACCTCCTGTTCCGTACAGGTTGCAATTTGTCCTGAGGATGAACGGGAAGAGGGGGAGCCAATGAGAGACTAGCCCTAGGTGTTGGGACAGGCACAGGTCACTCTATTTTCCCATCAGGAAGAAGAATTAACCACAGGCTCAGCCTGCCGCCCAGAGCCAGAATAGGGCCTGAAGCAATCCTGCGCTTTTGCGGCCAGCTCCCAAGAAAGCGAGTTGAAAAATGGAGCTCAGGGGCACTGCAATTCACAAACCTGCAGAGTAAGAAATGATAACTCTCGTCCACAAATAGATTGAGGGAAGGCAACGAAGAGGATTTGAAAGCAAGGCAGAATTGCAGGAAACAGATTTCAGGAGGCAGATTCGAATCGCCTTTAAAGCACAGGAGAAGCGGCAAAACCTCGACAATGATGCCCTTGGCCAAAAAGGGCGTATGCGTTTTTTCCTGAATATATTCAGGAAAAACGCATACGCCCTTTTTGGCCAACCAAGCAACCTGGAAAGGCAAATCAGCGCTACAAAGAAGCCTCGCTTCCCATCGGTCAAAAGGGCCATGCTGAATAAAGTGTCAAAAACCAGAAATGCAGGACAGGCCATGGAGAAATGGGAGACTTGCTACGCTGATGGGCGGGCTGTAAATTGCCAACAGCCACTCTGGAGAAGTGTACGGTGTGTCCTGAAACATCTAAAAAACTCCGCTTAGAGAGCATAGGGCACTTCCACTCATGGGCGTATAAATTGGGAAAACTAAAAATCAGCAAGACACAGGCACCCCAAAGTTTAGAGCTGCTCCGTTGACAAGAACCTCCACTTCGTTACACCTGAAATATCCCAGGAAAGAGAAGAATGGATAAAGAAGTTGTGGTCCTTATGTACAATGGAATATCACTCAGCCATGAAATCAACGTCATAAGGCTAGGAGCAGCATGATGAGTGGAATTAGGTACGACGATTCTAAGTGAAATAAGTCACACAGAAAAAGACACTTATCATAAGATATCACTTATAGAGGGAATGTAAAAACCGCTACACTTGAACTGAATTACAAAACAGAACAGAGTCGCACGTTTAGAAAACACACTGTGGCTGTTAACGGGAAAGGTGAGTTGGGGTGATGCATAAAACAAGGGTTTCAAATTAGCTCAGATACCGTTCCATAAACCCAATATGTAATAGACAAGACCTACTCCTTGCTCAGTGAACTGGACTCAACACCCCTATTCACCGCCCAGGAATATATCTGACTAGTAAGAATCTTAAAACCTATGTATTGCTATCTCTCTGTAAGTGAGTCAAGTGGGTGTAAAGCGGCATAAACACAGCAGTGCAAAGCAGCTAAACCCCATTATAAAAATCAATTACTTTTAAAAACCCGTGAAACAAAGACAGTGAAAGAGAGAGAAATTCTTACAAAATTCGTTCAGGGGCTGCGATGCTACCTGGATTGACCATATCTAGACTCACAGCTGATTGAGACATAAGGGTGGACACTCTTGGGGCTGAGAGGTGTGGTGAGGTTGGGTGAGCTAACGCAGACCCTGTAAAGTTATACGGCGTGGTACCCATCCCATGGGTTCCAAATCTCCAGGTTCAAGGGCATCTTCCTACATCGAAAACATGCATGAGAAACCCAGAAGATGGTACACCGTGTGATCAGGAAAGGTTTCTAAAACGCACCTCATTTCTCATCTCCTTGTGCTCTGGTTCGCCATTCCAGGCGCTTTACTAGCAATCTCCCTCCTTGGAGAATCAGCACCTTTAACCTCCTGTTCCGTACAGGTTGCAATTTGTCCTGAGGATGAACGGGAAGAGGGGGAACCAATGAGAGACTAGCTCTAGGTGTTGGGACAGGCACAGGTCACTCTATTTTCCCATCAGGAAGAAGAATCAACCACAGGCTCAGCCTGCCGCCCGGAGCCAGAATAGGGCCTGAAGCAATCCTGCGCTTTTGCGGCCAGCTCCCAAGAAAGCGAGTTGAAAAATGAAGCTCAGGGGCACTGCAATTCACAAACCTGCAGAGTTAGAAATGATAACTCTCGTCCACAAATATATGGAGGGAAGGCAACGAAGAGGATTTGAAAGCAAGGCAGATTTGCAGGAAACAGATTTCAGGAGGTAGATTCGAATCGCCTTTAAAGCACAGGAAAAGGGGCAAAACCTCGACAATGATGCCCTTGGCCAAAAAGGGCGTATGCGTTTTTTCCTGAATATATTCAGGAAAAAACGCATACGCCCTTTTTGGCCAACCGAGCAACCTGGAAAGGCAAATCAGCGCTACAAAGAAGTCTCGCTTCCCATCGGTCAAAAGGGCCATGCTGAATAAAGTGTCAAAACCAGAAATGCAGGAAAGGCCATGGAGAAATGGGAGCCTTGCTACGCTGATGGGCGGGCTGTAAATTGCCAACAGCCACTCTGGAGAAGTGTACGGTGTGTCCTGAAACATCTAAAAATCTCAGCTTAGTGAGCATAGGGCACTTCCACTCATGGGCGTATAAATTGGGAAAACTAAAAATCAGCAAGACACAGGCACCCCAAAGTTTAGGGCTGCTCCTTTGACAAGAACCTCCACTTCGTTACACCTGAAATATCCCAGGAAAGAGAAGAATGGATAAAGAAGTTGTGGTCCTTATGTACAATGGAATATCACTCAGCCATGAAATCAACGTCATAAGGCTAGGAGCAGCATGATGAGTGGATTTAGGTACGACGATTCTAAGTGAAATAAGTCACACAGAAAAAGACACTTATCATAAGATATCACTTATAGAGGGAATGTAAAAACCGCTACCCTTGAACTGAATTACAAAACGGAACAGAGTCGCACCTTTAGAAAACACACTATGGCTGTTAACGGGAAAGGTGAGGTGAGGTGATGCATAAAACAAGGGTTTCAAATTAGCTCAGATACCGTTCCATAAACCCAATATGTAATAGACAAGACCTACTCCTTGCTCAGTGAAGTGGACTCAACACCCCCTATTCACCGCCCAGGAATATATCTGACTAGTAAGAATCTTAAAACCTATGTATTGCTATCTCTCTGTAAGTGAGTCAAGTGGGTGTAAAGCAGCATAAACACAGCAGTGCAAAACAGCTAAACCCCATTATAAAAATCAATTACTTTTAAAAACCCGTGAAACAAAGACAGTGAAAGAGAGAGAAATTCTTACAAAATTCGTTCAGGGGCTGCGATGCCACCTGGATTGACCATATCTAGACCCACAGCTGATTGAGACATAAGGGTGGACACTCTTGGGGCTGAGAGGTGTGGTGAGGTTGGGTGAGCTAACGCAGACCCTGTAAAGTTATACGGCGTGGTACCCATCCCATGGGTCCCAAATCTCCAGGTTCAAGGGCATCTTCCTACATCGAAAACATGCATGAGAAACCCAGAAGATGGTACACCGTGTGATCGGGAAAAGTTTCTAAAACGCACCTCATTTCTCATCTCCTTGTGCTCCGGTTCGCCATTCCAGCCGCTTTACTAGCAATCTCCCTCCTTGGAGAATCAGCACCTTTAACCTCCTGTTCCGTACAGGTTGCAATTTGTCCTGAGGATGAACGGGAAGAGGGGGAACCAATGAGAGACTAGCTCTAGGTGTTGGGACAGGCACAGGTCACTCTATTTTCCCATCAGGAAGAAGAATCAACCACAGGCTCA